>NW_026510840.1:0-50262 GCF_027579735.1 Bombina bombina | reverse complement strand
AGAAGAGAAACACGAGAGAGCTGTGTCGCAAATGCGGAAGGATTAGAGGGTTTGGAGCAAAGGAGGGTGGTTGACATTATCAAATGCTGCAGACAGATCAAGAGGGATAAGCAGAGAGAATTGACCTTTGGATTTTGCTGTAAGTAGGTTGTTGGTAACAAGTGTCCCTAACCCCACTGTAATAAAACTATAAATATAGAGTAAATCAAGTCTCTATATGAGGTGCGCAAAGTTCAGAAAGGCGTTCAGTAGGTGGATGTTCCCAGAATCTTCTGAAGAAGCAGGCAGCACTCTTGTATAGTGAAGGTAGGTGCCTATGAATCAAAGAGAAAGAGAGAGGCGCCTCATGGGACAGTATCGTAACAACCAGAGAAGGCAAACAATGAGGCAGCCCGTGATGGGGTATACTCACAAGGATAGCGGCATATGAGAATGCCTAGTAGAGCGGGACGGGACTTTAGGTCGCCCGACAGACATACACAGCAGTGCGTGGAGACGTCAGGTCACGGGGTCCGTTCAGCCAATCAGCGGCCAAAGAGAATCACATCAGACGTCAAAGCTTTTTCCCGGGAGTAGCCAATGCTAGGCTGGTCTGTCTTATTACGCCACTGCCAGGTCTGCTGACGATGCAAAAGCTCTCGTCTAATGACAGTCTTCAATGATTCCAGTGGTACCTGCCCGCTCAGAATCTGCTTCTGCAAAAAAGGCGCATAGAGTTATGTCCTCCTCCTGTAGTTCCTTGGTGCAGAGTGGATTGGGTTAGACTTAGATGGTTCGTCGAAATAGCCAAGTCGCGCTGCTTGAGGAGGATGTGTTGTGTAACAACTCTGTAGTTCTATGCACGAGCTTGAGAGTTTGGAACTTGTGCTGTCTGCTGTGGGCGCGCCCGGTTATCAGTTCTTTACAAGCGATAGAAGCCGTGTAGGTAAGCAGCGCACAGTAGCTGCAATGCACTTTTAGCCAAAAAACACAGCATAGACTCTTAATAAATCGGCCCCCATGGATGTATTCAAAAGAAAGAAAAATATGCAGTTTTTTAAGTATATTAGTTGTTAAAATATTGAAAAAAATTATAAAATGTTAGTATCTATAAAGCAATTGGCACCATCATATTGAAACCTAAGTTTTCTTCTCTGCTGAGGATAATCAGGGTCACTGTGCAGCCAAGAACTGTGTGAAATATAACAGTGTTACATACGGAGACTGCACTCTTTTAAACAGAGTTGGAAAGCCCATAATTTTCAGAATTAAATTATAGGAAAGGAGGTAAATCAATATTGAAAGTATTTTGCAAAGTTTTTTGTTTTACTACACATAATTAAACATTTGTAATTACAATCTCAAAGTCTTTACCGTGCCTTTAATAAAATGTTTGACCAGTTAAAAACAAAGTCAAATAGATAATAAAAAAAAGTAATATTACACCACAAACATCTAGGTTTAGAGCGGGACTCTTGAGTCTTCATAGAATCCATTCTAATCCTATTAGGTTTCTATTAGCGTCAGAATCAATGGCAGGTTCTCACCTGGTCTCACCTGCTCACCAAAGATTACAAAAAGTGTTTCTCTACTGTAAGTATCTGTTTAATAAAAACACATATATATTTGTAATACTTCACACTGCAAAATTATACACTTGATTGCATTGTTAATAAAATATCTGCATTGTTATCATATATATATATATATATATATATATATATATATATATATATATATATATATATATATAAATAATATACAGCTAGATTTCGAGTTTGGCGTTATGATTGAAAAAGCAGCGTTATGGCCCATAACGCTGATTTTTCCCTAACGCTGCTATTACAAGTCTTGTAGGTATAGGTGTACCGCACACCTTTTAGCCTGTCATGCAACGTCAGTACCGCACTTTTAAAAAAGTCTTTGTACAATGGGACTCCATAGTGATGGTATTACGAGTTTGCCTGGGAGGCCAAAAGGTGAGCGGTACACCCTATACTGACAAGATCTGTACCGCCATCTAAAGTCAGTAGTTATGAGTTTTACGTTACAAAGTTGTACCATAGAACTCAAAACTAAAGTGTTAAAAAGTACACTAACACCCATAAACTACCTTTTAACCCCTAAACCCCCAACGATCCACTTACAGTTATTGAAGTCCTGCTTGAAGGATCCATCCAGCCGCTAAGAAGTCTTAATCCAGACGGCCTCTTCGATCCCTCATCCAGACAGCGATGTCCTCATCCAGGCGACAAGGGAAGTCTTCATACAGACGGCATCTCCTATCTTCATGCGATCCGGCGTGGAGCGGGTCATCCTGAAGACATCCGGCATGGAGCATCCTCTTCATATGGTCGTGGCCGTAAATGGGGACTTCAATGCAAGTGACTTCATCAAAGATGGAGTCCCTTGCATTCCTATTGTACCTAAAAGATTTCAATCAGCCAATAGGATTACAGCTGCTAAAATCCTATTGGGCTGATCCAGCAGATAGGGGTTAATAACTGTATGTAGGTGGCGGCGATGTTGGGGGGCAGCATATTAGGGGTGTTTAGACGTAGGGTTTATGTCAGGGTGTAGGTGTAAACATTATTTTCTTTTTCCCAATAGACATCAATGGGGCTGTGATATGGAGCTTTTTGCCTCCATGTCGATAGCAGAGCTTGTTTTTCGGTGTGGTATGGAGCTCAACGCAACCATTTTGCCCGCGCAAGCCTGCTTTTTTTAAAACTCGTAATACCAGCGCTATAGGGAAGTGAAATAACGCCGCTCCATCAGTGCTCAAAACTTGTAATCTAGCTGCTACATAGCAATCACAATTGGCTTTTACAGCTAATTTTGCTTTAAGATTTACAGGAAGGCTTGTAAACTTAAAACATTAGCAGCACCTAAAGTGAAAAGGAGAGAATACAATAAGTGCATTTTTTTAAACAAATGGCTGGTGTCCTTACTTGTGTTTCATCCATATAGTTCTAACCACTACAGGGAATTGCTTTATATTAAAGGATTATCTCATGAGTGAGCCTAAATTAAGTGACTTTTTTTTTTAAATGACTTTGTTTTTGTGAAACACCAGTACATGAAAACTCAATAAACTAAGTTTATTTAAGAACACAGAAGATTAACCCTGTAACTACCGCGGCCACCCAACTCCCGCCCCACACCTCCCGCCCGCCGCACCATCTGTAATCAATCAGGCATCTGCCCCTCATTATGGAATGCAGCGCCAGCCCGATCGCACTCGGCTCCATATGGGGAGATGCCTGAAGCTTCAGGAGCGCCAGATCTCGGCTGTAACTTAAACAGCCAAGATTGCTGGAGAATCCTGAGAGCAACAACGTATATATACGTCCCTGCAGTACGATAGGAAAGTACTGCAGGGCGTATATTATAGTCGTATTGGGTGAAGGGGTTATAAGGACCACTCAATACAATATAATTGCATAACAAACAAGTGCATAACGAAAAGACAGAGCAAAAGCACTTCCTCTGAACTTAAAATAATCATATGATCAGCCAATCACAGACTAGCATACGTATACCCTGTGAGCTTGTGCACATGCTCAGTAGGAGCTTGTTCCCCAGAAAGTTGCGTATGAAAAGAATTGTGCAAAATTTGTTTACGGAAATAAATTGGGGAAAGTGTCTTAAAACTGCATGCTCTAGCTGAATCATAAAAGTTTATTTTGACTTGAGCATCCCTTTAAGAAACTTTTTCTAGTTACATAACATATCAAGACACTGAGCTGAAACACATAACTATGATGAGGTGTTTATTGTTGTTCCCAACAATTTTACTTATTGCCAGACCCTTGGAATTAATAAGATGCTGACTTGGTTACACCAGCAATAATCATTTTGGATATTCAGGTTGAGAACTTTGACACCACATTAACTTAAAAATGTATTTTTAATAATTACTGTTTTTCACAGTGTTTTGTATAAACATTTTATTAAAATATGGTTCCCGAAGGTGGGCAGAGCCTACAGCTGTTGCGGAAGGACGTGTTTGTGAAGAGCTCCTGATTCTTACCTTGGCTTTAATGGGACTATTTCTCCATTAACCTAACTTTTTTACCAGACATTAGAGCTAAAGTTCTTCAGTTACCCTTTGGGGAGTCGGTGAGAAAATTTCACATAGATGGATCTTCCTATGCCTCTTCAGCTAGACTGCATGATGGCTGACCCGCATGGCAAGCAGGCCTGCTTTGTGAATCTGTCCCAACTATTCAGAAGATCCTGGGTTTATTGGCGGCAAAGAGTGCTGTCCTCATCCTATTTACAATACAGTTAATCAGTACAGTATAACGACGATACAAGCATCCGTCTTAATCTGACAATGTTCAGATTATTGTTACAGCTAGTCTGCAGTGGTCGTAGTTTGTAGTGGAAAATATACGCATCAACCTTTATTAAATATGCTGGACTCAACCCTTTTGCAAACATTGAACTCACTATTAAGTAGACACTTCCAGCACCTTGAAGATCTTATCGCTAAGGAGTGATCAGCCACCTGTGTGTCTGTAACACAGAGGGCCACCAGCTTACAGGAGTACACCCTCATCATAGGAAGAAATTGTAGGAGAGGCTAACTAGAAATGTCCCCAAGATGACTGAGTCGCTGCTTGGCTGTACAGAGGAACTGGCAACACAGAATCTCACAATTGAGTGTATCAGAAGGCATCCCGCACATAGCCCACAGTAGCAACCCTATATCTGAGGTAGATGAGATGTTGTCTTTGCAAGCGGGGAAGATGAACCTTCACCGTGGCGATATGGTAGATAGCTAGTCTATGTGCGGTCGCCCAGACCACTCCGACAGCCACTGCTTTTATCGAGAGCCTTTATATCTTTTAAAAGAGAGATTCCCCCCCAAGACCATAAGAAATTAGAGATGGACCCTCTGCTACTGACCGGGAGAATTGGTATGTAAAGGTGCACTGTGATAAGCTTATGATCCTAGCTTATTCTTGGGAGCTTTTATTGCCTTGCTTGCCAGTGCCTCAAGCCCATTCTATACAGGACATGAAAACTGAATGGGACAGCTTGCTGCTTCTTCAGCTATACTGTGCTGGGAGATCAACAACCAAAACTGCTGTTCCTTCTTACCTTGTGGTCCCCCAGTTTGATGTGCTGGTATAGGATAAACTTTTTGGAAGTTGCCATACTACTGGCAGAGCAGCCTAATGTTTGCTATGAGGAAGCGCCACTAGGGGGCGCGAAACGCATCAGACTGTCACTGCCTATGTCCTGCCCTCTGTTTGGGATGCACTGATGTTATTTTTAAGGTTTAATAAAGGTATGTTTTTAACATTTTTTTCACCTAACCAAAGAGTGTCTGCTTCCATTTGTTCAGCCTAATGTTTGCCCCCATTATTTTGCAGCTCTTGCTCCTTGCATTATCAAGCTTTTCTACATGGCTATCATTATACATGTAAGACTATTTACACCATATTTATAGACTTTCGTTATTCGCTGTTGCTGTCTCCTCTAAAGGGACAGTCAACACCAGAATTGTTGTTGTTTTAAAAGATAGATAATCCCTTAATTACCAATTCCCCAGTTTTGCATAACCAACACAGTTATAATTATACACATTTTACCTCTGTAATTACCTTGTATCTAAGCCTCAGCAGACTGCCTCCTTATTTCAGGTTCTTTGACAGACTTGCATTTTAGCCAATCAGAGCTGACTCCACGTTAAAATTCACATGCATGAGCTCAATGTTATCTGTATGAAACACATGAACTAACACCCTCTAGTGGTGAAAAACTATCAAAATGCATTTAGATTAGAGGCAGTCTTTCAAGGTCTAAGAAATTAGCATATGAACCTCCTAGGTTTAGCTTTCAACTAAGAATACCAAGAGAACCAAAGCATAATTGGTGATAAAAGTATATTGGAAAGATGTTTAAAATTACATGCCCTCTTTGAATCATGAAAGTTTTTTGGCCTTGACTGTCCCTTTAAGTTGCTTTATAGCAAGGTTGGTTATCTCATAGGTATGTTATTAGGAGTAAACTGGCATAAATCGTTGTTGTTGTCTATTGGAAGTTAATGCTTCACTGCAATTTCTGTTAATCAGGTTGAATTATAGAAGACAAGCAGACTCTTTTTGTACATCTATAGACAATCTCTGGTACTAGATACATTGAGATCTTTATTACTCATAATAGGTTTTTAAAAAATTTAACAAAGAGGGGGGACCCAGAGTCTACATAAAGTGCAAGAATATATGCAACTAGCCCACTACTGGATAGATACTTGATGTAGATTTAGTGCCACTGGCAGCCGAGGCAGCAAAATACATATAGCCTATGTTCAATATAGATAACATCTTACTGCTCTAATTTCAGAGGACTCTGGCTTTTTTATTATTAAGATAGACATCAATATATCTGGGACCATTGTTGTACTGCCCCCCATATGATCTGTCTGCTCACATATTAGTTACTTCCACTATCTACTAGGTCTCATTAGCTGGTTTGGCTTTTGTGGTAATCAGGTTTGATGCTGTTAGCATTCTTTGTACATTGTATTGATATATTATTTTTTTTAAAACTTTATACCACAAGAGAGAGATAGGCACAGAAAACCAATGACAGCATTAGAATGCAATACATACAAGAGAAAAGTGATTACATCTCAGCAAATACCAGGACTCTGGGAAAAAGCACAATATAAGAACGTCCACTGAGTGTAACTTAATAGTCCCGTATCAAGATATCGGTGTAGTCAAAGGGCCATGCCTCCTCTCTTCTCCTTTTTTCTCTTTTCTTTAAAATAATTACAATAAACAACAACAATGCAAAATCATAAACAAATAATAAGAAAATGAAAAAAAGAGGGGGGGAATACACCAACAGAGCCTGTGGCATCCCATACTTACCCCGGAGCCCTCCTGGACCACCAGCCGCAGAGTGATACACTGGGATAATGGATATAAGGAAATAAATAGTGCTGAGGTGTACCTACCCATCACATGATTGTGCTGCAGCTAGAGAAACACCTATTTCCCTGAGGTTTTCCTTCAAGATGAATTCACTGCCTCTACATGGATATAGGACCCAGTCTCTGATAATGTCAGGTAAGTGTAATAAGTAGAAGGCCATTTCTTTATAAACCTAGCTATCCTCTGTTCAATATTCCCCCTAACATCTGCTTGTTCTATGAGCATCTGAGTATGTAACCTGGTGAGCAATTTCTGAAAGGGTGGAGATTAGCTATCCTGCCCAGTGTTGTAAGATCAATTGTCTTGCAATCAAAATAGGACACAGAGACTAAAGTGTCATGGGACAGACGCTGTGCTCTGGAAGTAAAACAGGACTCGTTGTGCTGAGAGGGAAATCTGAGTTTTAGTTACTTTAGATAGCCAGTAGGTTAATTTACTCAAAACCATTTTAGTTTAGGGCAATCCAAGAACAGGTGAATCCAGTCGGGGTTTGCATAATTGCATTTACACACGTATCTTTTGCTCCAGGAATCCATTTGGCTCTAAGGGCTGGGGTAATGTATACTTGTTGTAGGATTTTGGTGTGTGTTTCTCTCAAAATTGCTGATAGCATGATAGTTCTAACTTCTGTGAAGCTGCTTAAAAGCCTTTCGCTGTCGATCTTTATGGTTCTACATCTGGACCACCCTTGATGCCAATTTTGAATGGCAAGGTTATCAAAATGTCTGAGCACTAGATTATATGTGTTGTATTGATATATTTAGTGTATATTCTCCCCTCCAATGTTATCCTACTTACTATACCTTACTTCTATATATTTGTGAGGGCCTTATTGTCTAAGTCACAAATTATTACTAGTATATAAGTTATAGTTATGCATGTGTCTTTGACATATTCTCAGAGTCCAAGAGTGGTCCTACAAGTTACTACTATCTCGCCCCTATTAGTTTTATTAACAAACAGCTAGATTATGAGTTTTGCGTTATGAGTGAAAAAGAATTGTTATGCTTCATAGGGAATTTTCACTAACGCCGCTATTACAATGTTGTCAGAATAGGTGTACAGCACACCTTTTTGGCCGACACGCAACGTCAGTACCGCACTTAAGAAAAGTCCTTTTTCAATGGCATCTTCCATAGCGCCGGTATTACTAGTTTTGCTGTGAGGCCAAAAAGTGGAGCAGGTACAGCCTAAAATGACAAGATCCGTACCGACATCTTAAGTTAGTAGTTATGGAGTTTTACCAAAGCTGTAGCATAAAACTCATAACTAAACTTTCACAAAGTACACTAACACCCATAAACTACCTATTAACCCCTAAATTGAGCCCCCTCCCGCATCGCAAAAACTATAAAAAATGTATTAACCCTTAATCTGCTCCTCTGGACATTGTCACCGCTATAGTAAAATGATTAACCCCTAAACCGCCGCCCTCCGGCACTGTTTAATTATTATTAACCCCTAATCTGCCATACACCCACACTGCCGCTATAATAAAACCTATTAATCCCTAAACCTAACCCTAACGTAACCCTAACCCTAACGTAACTCTAAACCCTATAACACCTCCTAACTTAAATATAATTAACATAAATCTAAATAAAAACTTACTAATATTACTTAAATAATTCCTATTTAAAAGTAAATAGGAATTATTTTGGAATGAGGATAGATGTCCTGTCTTCGAGAACGGTAAGTGGATCGTCGGGGGGTTAGTGTTAGGTTTTTTAAGGGTTTATTGAGTGGGTTTTATTTTTAGATTAGGGTTTGGGCAGTAAAAAGAGCTAAATGCCCTTTAAAGGGCAATGCCCATCCAAATGCCATTTTCAGGGCAATGGCTATCTTAGGTTTATTTAGATAGGTTTTTATTTGGGGGGTTTGGTTGTGTGGGTCGGTGGGTTTTACTGTTGGGGGTTTGTTTGCCATTTTTTTTTTACAGGTAAAAGAGCTGATTTCTTTGGGGCAATGCCCCCCAAAAGGCCCTTTTAAGGGCCATTGGTAGTTTATTGTAGGCTAGGGTTTTTTTTATTTTGGGGGGCTTTTTTATTTTGATAGGGCTATTAGATTAGGAGTAATTTGTTTTTATTTTTGATAATTTCGTTTTTTATTTTTTGTAATTTAGTGTTTATTTTTTTTTGTAATTTAGAAAATTGTATTTTAATAATTTAATTAATTTTATTTTATTGTATTGTTAGTTTTTAGTGTAACTCAGGTTAGGATTTACACTAAAAACTAACATTACAATAAAATAAAATTAATTAAATTATTAAAATACAATTTTCTAAATTACAAAAAAAAAACCTAGTTAAAACAAATACAAAACTTACCTGTGAAATAAAATAAAACCTAAAATAGCTTGAATGCAACTATTAGTTATATTGTAGCTAGCTTAGGTTTTATTTTATAGGTAAGTATTTAGTTTTAGTTTTAAATAGGATTTTTTTATGTAATAATAGTAAGTTTTATTTAGATTTATTTTAATTATATTTAAGTTAGGGGGTGTTAGGGTTACGTTAGGGTTAGGGTTATGCTTAGGGTTACTTTAGGGTTAGGGTTAGGTTTAGGGGTTAATAGGTTTATTTAGTGTTAGTGATGTTGGAGGCCTGAGGTTTAGGGGTTAATAAGTTTAGTATAGTGGGGCGACATTGGGGGCTGCAGATTAGGGGCTAATAACTGTAATGTAAGGTGGCGACGATGTTAAGGGCGGTAGATTAGGGGTTAATAAGTGTATTTAGGCGGCGGGCGATGTTAAGGGCAGCAGATTAGGGGTTAATAACTGTAATATAGGTGGCAGCGATGTTAGGGGCGGCAGATTAAGGATGTTTAGATGTGGTTTTTATGTTAGGGTGTTAGGTTTAAACGTAACTTTTTCGTTCCCCATAGACATCAATGGGGCTGCATTACAGAGCTTTTCATTCCGCAATCGCAGGTGTTAGACTTTTTTTGTCAGCTCTCCCCATTGATGTATATTGGGAAATTGTGCACAAGTACGTCAAAACACTGATTGTATTTGGGTGAAGCATGGAGCTCAATGCCACCATATCGGCCGTTTTTTTTTTTTCAAACCTGTAATAGCAGCGCTATGAAAGGTGAGCGGTGAAAATAACGTACACGAAATTAGCGAGCAGCCATAACTTGTAATCTAGCCGAAAGAGAGGCTGCTTTGTTCCATTTGGGGATTCCCAGATAGCATATCTTTTAATGAAGATGAGTTCACATATTGTACTATAAAAATGAGGTAACTATTTCCTATATGTCAACTATTGTTTAGTTTGCAGTTATATTATATCTATTATGCCTCTCTAGTATGTAAACAAGAAAAATTCAGCTGAGCTTTATTTTTCTGTAATTATTTGTAAATTGTACAAGGATGTATATGTATGCCTACAGACTATTGTATTGTTTCCTTTTTGTTTGTTTTCTACCCTCAATAAAGCTGATTTAAAAAAAAAAAAATTATGGCTCAGCAATAGGGGTCAAAATTTGATAACCTTTCTTTTTAGTTATCAGCTTTGAAATGATAAATATGTAAATTCTGATAAAAGTTTAGCAATGCTTATAATTATCTAGAAGTACTTTTTATTTTGAGAACATTAGTAGCTCTTCTAAAATCTTGATACTTTTGAAACGTCAGATCAACTATACAGTGAATTAAATAAAGAATAACCCCTAAATAATATATGTATATACAGTATTTTATTTTTCTTATTTCAACACTCATACACACATCTTTCAACCCTGTATTCTTTAACCCCCATTATCAAACCCCCTCTAAGGCTTTTACATAACAATTCATTTCTCAGATATACTGTTACATTTGTTAGATGATGAGTAATTCAGTTGAATTAAATTATGACTGATATTCTGTATATGTCTATAAGTTAATATTCTTCCAATGTTTAAATTGTTATTCAAATGAATAATAAAAACAGACAAATGCAGTTTATGTGCTCACACAAGAATTTTAAACTGAGGGAATGTAAACTTCATTCTCTAACAAATCTCAGAATAAAGGAGACATAGGACAGTGCAACACAATATAACCCCAAACTAGACTAAAATGATGTACACACTTAGAAGAGGGTAGAGTCTTCAATGTTTTATTGAAGAATCTGGACACTACAAGTCATAAGTTTCAACTGAAATAAAAATACGTCAAATGGCTCTAGACTTCTGCCTTTCTCAAGAGCAAAACAAATCTCAAATAAAAGCAAATGTCCTGCTGAAACGTAAAGAGCTGTTTGACGTCTTTTTATTTAAGATGAAACTTGTGACTTGCAGTGTCTGGATTTTTCAATGAAACATTCAAGACTCTACTCAGTTATGTGAGTACATTTCTTTTAGAGATGTTTTAGTTTAAACTCTCTTGCACTATCCTTTGTCGCCCTTATTTTAAAGTTTGTTGGAGAATGAATACATTTGGACAGATCCCGGGAAGGACAGTGTCACTATTGCGGAATACTTCATGAAGATATGATCAGGGTGAGACTGAGGCAGGCAGAGCCTTTAAGGAAAGTGACTTGATAACTTTATTGAATATTGACTTCATATAGACTTTGTGGATAAAAACAAAATAGGAGGTTGACAAATATATATAATCTAATATATTATTGAGCAGCCAGACACAAATTGTTAAGAGCGCCATAAGAATTTTTTTTATATAGATATGTAAAGTATAATCTACAAAATAAGCAAGTAGAAGTAGATATTTAAGAGCTGTGGTTTCTAGGATTGTAAAGTTATTTCCTATACAATCTAGCTTAGTAAAGGTCATAATCATTGACCTCAGTGATCATGTGGAATATATGAACTAAAGCCCTGAATTAAAACCAGAGCTCAACTGGAATTGTCATACCCCACCTGATTCTGACACGTCAGTGAAATGCTTTCATCAACAATTGTGTGTAAAATACTTTCTCTAGTATCTTTTTTTAAAGTATAAACACTGCAATATACTCTTCAGTTATTTTCCCCACACCTTGAAGTTGAATATTAAAGGGACAGTCAACACAAAAATTGTTATGGTTTTAAAAGATAGATAATCTTTTTAAACAAAGATTATCTATCTTCTGTTTTCTCTAGAAAAAGGCGCTTGAGAGGTGGCATGATTACTTTATATGAATATGTTCAAGGCCCATATACAGAGATGGCAGAAGCTCTGTTTATTCCAAGAAAAATGTGAGGTCACAATTTAAGGTTGGAGGAAAGGAGATTTAATCTCCTGCAACGGAAACATTTTTTTCACTGTAAGAGCAATACAATTGTGGAACTTATTACCAAAGGAGGTAGTGAATGCCAATACCCTAGATACATATAAAAATGGTTTAGATACATTTCTGGCTAGAAACAAAATTCATGGATATGATTACTTGTATTAAATGGGTCACCTTTTAGTGGGATTCATTTAAGCTCAACTGAAGTATATTAGACTTGTATAGGTTGAACTCGATGGACTTCGATCTTTTTTCAACCTCAACTACTATGTTACTATGTTAGTATGCTATAATGCCTATAACTACCCATTCCCCAGTTTTGCACAACCAACATTGTTATATTAATATACTTTATAACCTTTAAACCTCTAAATTTCTGTCTGTTTCTAAGTCCCTAAAGACAGCCCCATGATCATGTTTTTTTATTTGCTTTTCACAACAGGGGAGTGCTAATTCATGTGAGCCATATAGATAACATTGTGCTGACGTGGATTCTAACAACACAGCACTAAATGGCTTAAATGCAAGTCAACAGATAATAAATTTAAAGTCATGTGATCAGGGGGCCGTCAGAAGATGCTTAGAAACAAGGTAATCACAGAGGTAAAAAGTATATTAATATAACCATGTTTTCTGTGCAAAACTGGGGAATGGGTAATAAAGGGATAATCTATCTTTATAAACAATAAAAAAATTTAAGTTGACTGTCCCTTTAACAAAACAATATTCTTCTTGTTCATATTATTAAATTTAAGTGAACATACATCCTTGCTTATGGAAATAAAAACAATTATACAAATATATAGAGGGCTAGATTACATAGTGGAGCAATAATTACTGCTCCTGCTCGAATGTTAATTTCGCAAGAATGAACTTTTTGTTGAAAAGTAAAAATGTTGCGCTCTTGTAAAAGAGCTAAATGCCCTTTTCAGGGCAATGGTTAGCTTAGGTTTATTTAGATAGGTTTTTATTTGGGGGAGTTGGTTGGTTGGGTGGTGGGTTTTACTGTTGGGGGGTGTTTGTATTTTTTTTTACAGGTAAAAGAGCTAATTTCTTTGGGGCAATGCCCTGCAAAAGGCCCTTTTAAGGGCCGTTGGCAGTTTAGTGTAGGCTAGGTTTTTTTTTTTATTTTGATAGGGCTATTAGATTAGGAGTAATTTGTTTTTATTTTTGATAATTTCTGGTTGTTTTTTTTTGTAATTTAGTGTTTATTTTTTTTGTAAGTTAGAAAATTGTATTTTAATAATTTAATTTATTTTATTGTAATGTTAGTTTTTATTGTAAGGCAGGTTAGGTTTAATTTTACAGGTAACTGTATTTATTTTAACTAGGTAGTTATTAAATAGTTCATAACTATAACTACCTAGTTAAAATAAATACAAACTTACCTTTAAAAAAATAAATAAAACCTAAGCTAGCTACAATATAACTATTAGTTATTTTGTAGCTAGCTTAGTTTTTTTTTTTTACAGGTGAGTAAGTTTTTAGTTTTAAATAGGAATTATTTAGTTAATAATTGTAAGCTTTATTTAGATTTATTTTAATTATATTTAAGTTAGGGTTATGTTAGGATGAGGGTTAGACTTAGGGTTACGTTAGGGTTAGGATTAGGGGTTAATATATTTATGTAGAGTTAGTGATGTGGGAGGTCAGAGGTTTAGGGGTTAATAATTTATTTTAGTATATTTCGTTGTGGGGGACTTGCGGTATAGTGGTCAATAGGTTTATTATAGCGGCGGTGTGGGCGGAAAGCAGGGGGTTAATAATCATTAAATAGTGTTTGTAATGTGGGAGGGCATCGGTTTAGGGGTTAATAGGTTTATTATAGTCGCAATGAGTGGAGTGGCGGAATAGGGGTTAATAATTTTTTTCATTGTCGGCGATATTGGGAGCAGTAGATTAGGGGTTCATAAATTTATTATAGTGTTTGCAATGCGGGAGGGCCTCGGTTTAGGGGTTAATTGGTAGATTATGGGTGTTTAGTGTACTTTGTAACACTTTAGTTATGAGTTTTATGCTACAGCTTTGTAATGTAAAACTCATAACTACTGACTGTAGATGGCGGTACAAATCTTGTCAGTATAGAGTGTACCGCCCACTTTTTGGCCTCCCAGGCAAACTCGTAATACCACCGCTATGGAAGCTATGGAAGTTTTAAAAGTGCGGTACTGACGTTGCGTGATGACCAAAAAGGTGTGCGGTACACCTATACCTACATGACTTGTAATAGCGGCTTTAGGGAAAAAGCAGCGTTATGAAGCATAACGCTGCTTTTTCACTCATAACGCCAAACTCGTAATCTAGCTGACTGTTTTTTATGAACTGGAATTTTTTTTTATCATAGTATTATTAACATCATCCTCTAGATTCCTTACTCTAGCCCCATTTTCAACATCATTATCCATCAATACTTTTCTATTGTTTTTTTTTTTCCATTCTTAAATGAACGTAACATTCAAAATCCAGAAATAACATTTAATTACCAAATTTTAATGGATTTTCATTTTTATCAACATTCAATTATCCAAAATAAATGTCCACAAGACTATTCGTGCTACCAAACGAATTACACTTTTGCTCATCACTACAGGCATAGGGGGTAGATTTACCAATCAGCGGATGCTGCAATCTACCCCAGAAGTTTCCGGCTTAATGCGTCTGCCCCCTATGAGGTGATGGACTGCAATCATCTCAAACCGATTGGGATAATTGACACCCCCTACTAGCAGCCACCAATGTGCAGGGGGCGGCATTGCACATGTATTTCCCCAGAAATGCTTGTGCAATCTTAAATGCTGACAGCGTATGCTGTCAGCATTTAGGGATGTTGGGCGGACTTGATTCGCTACAGCGAATCATGTCCACCCGCCATTTGATAATTTGACCCAATGTGTTTATTATACAAGAAAATTCCTGTAAGGTGTTTAATTATGAATGGTAACAGCTGTTTTAACATTCCTAGAACTGGCAATATGTACTAAATTCCTTATTTTCAATAACATTTATCTAATATACTTAACTGTTGTCATTTTACATTACTCAACCTTTTTATGTTTATTACACGCTTCCTTGCCCTTGAGCATATTAGGAGTTTTACATATTGAATATATTCTACATTTAAATTATTTTCCAATTATCCTACGCATGCCCAAGGGAAATGCCACTTTGCTTTTAATAGATATAAATACCATTCAGCTTCTCATCTGACTCATAGCTTTTAAATAATGCTCATCTGAAATAAAATCATATTGTAAACGATTGACGAACACAGTCTCATTAATAATTTAAAATAACTTGTTGATGCTTTAGTCTACTCATATCGTTAGCTCTATGTTCCTCCTTGAAATGAGGAACCATTTTGAGGGTGCAGCCTGTTTTTGATTTCTGATCTGGTCTATGTTCTCAATTCTTTGTTGGCTCAGCTATACTTCAGCTTTCAGTCCACTCAGATGTCCCCTCATTAAATTCACTAAGAAACTGGGTTGAACCTGGGGCTTCATTTGAGATATAAAGTATGAGGTTCTCTGAAATGCAGGGACACTTTTAAGGGTAGTTTGCATGTCAAAGACCAACAGTTTACTTTGGTTACTGACAAACGGTGCAATGCCTCTCTTATGCTGGGAACAGTACACAATAAAACAGGGGTCAGATTGGCTTCTTGCACATGCACATATTGTGAAAAGCAGCCAGTGCCTCCTAAGTATCATTACTCTCAAAATACTTTAAATCTTTAAACAAATGGTGATTAAAGATTAGGGCAGTGTATGTATATATATATATATATATATATATATATATATACAGTGAGGCCCCGGTTTACGCACGACTCGGTATACGAAATTTCGGTTTACGAAATCGAAATTTGAAGAAAAATTGACTCGGTTTACGAATTTTTTTCGCAATACGAAACAAAATGCCGGTTTGCCCCCCTCGGTTTACGAATATTTTTCGCAATACGAAACCAGTGGCCCCTGTGCCCCCTGCATACTCAAGTATGATTGAATTAATGAAGTTTGGGTACCAGTGTGGAGGTGTTGGAGAGGTTTTGGAGCCATTTTGCAGCAAGTTGTTGAGCCTTTTGGAGTCATTTGCAGCAAGTTGTTAAGCCTTTTGGAGCCATTTGCAGCAAGTTGTGGAGCCTTTTGGAGACATTGGAGCCATTTGCAGCAAGTTGTTAAGCCTTTTGGAGCCTTTTGGAGCATTTTTTGGACACTTTATTTGAATTTTTTCGGACCTCCGGAACGCATTAATTGATTTTCAATGCATTCCTATGGGAAACCGTGTTTCGGTTTACGAATTTTTCGCAATACGAAACGACCCGGAGAACGAATTAAATTCGTAAACCGAGGCCTCACTGTATATATATATATATATATCTCAATAGCAGTTAGTCTCACCAGGAGAAGACATACGCTGCACTCACTGGTCTTCAAAACAGGTTCAAACTTTTAATGATTCCTCACATCGAAAAACAGCAACAACAAGATAGTCCCAAACGTTTCGGTACCAACCGATACCTTTCTCAATGGGTAGACTAATGTCCTGTGTCCTGATAACCTCAGAGCTTATCAGGACACAGGACTTTTGTCTACCCATTGAGAAAGGTACCGGTTGGTACCGAAACGTTTGGGACTATCTTGTTGTTGCTGTTTTTCGATGTGAGGAATCATTAAAAGTTTGAACCTGTTTTGAAGACCAGTGAGTGCAGCGTATGTCTTCTCCTGGTGAGACTAACTGCTATTGCTATATATATATATATATATATATATATATATATACACATACACTGGTGAGACTAACTGCTATTGCTGTATACACTGCACGCAGCACCACGGCTGATGTGGCTTGAGTAACAGTGAGTGCACCTAACCTGAATATTGTGTGTATATATATATATATATATATATATATATATATATATATATACATACACACACACACATATATATATATATATATGCCCATGTTCAAATGATGCTTTATCAATTAACATAGGAGTACCCAGCACTGGCAAATATCTCTATTAGCTTAGAGGAGATAAGGGTAAGAGGTGATATGATTAAAAAGAGCAACACCAGAATAGGAGGTCATGGTCACAAGTTAAATAATAGTAGGTTCTGGAGTAATTTGCAGAAGCACTTCCTCCCAGAAAGAGTGGTTGATTCATGGGGGTAGATTTATCAAAGTGCGAGCTGACAAGATTATATGTAGCGTATCATGTCCACTGCTCATCGATAAATGCTGACAGCATACGCTCTCGGCATTTATCATTGCACCAGCAGTTCTTGTGAACTGCTGGTGCAATGCCGCCCCCTGCAGATTTGTGGCCAATCGGCCGCTAGCAGAGGGTGTCGATAATGATTTCTGTCCGCGGCCTCAAAACAGGCAGACAAGTTATGGAGCAGCGGTCTTTAGATCGCTGCTTCATAACTTCTGTTTACGGCGAGCCTGAAGGCTCGTGCAAAAACAGGGGCATGATAAATCGGCCCTATGGAATGACCATCCGTTAGAGGTGATAATAAACACTGTGAGGAGCTTTAATAATGTCTGGGAAAAGCATAAGGTTGTCTTACAATCTAATTAAGCCTAAAATTAATAGAAAATATGACAAGACTTTTGGGTTTACGGATTTTTTCTGCTGTCACAATCTATGTTCTATGTTTGAGTGATGTAGTCCTAGTGTAACGTGCCCTTGCTTCTAGGTGAGTTTACACCTGCAAGAGTAAATTACTGTACACAGAAAGAGTAACATTTTTGAGAAAATGAAAAGCTGTAAGAAAACTCAGAGCTGGAATTCTATTTCTAGCCCACATACTGACACTGTTAGACAAGTTTCACAAGTCATTTCTAAATGATACAAAGTAAAACAACATATGATCATAATTTGCAAAGGATTCATAGAAAGAGAGAGGAAAATAATAATGATTTTTTAACCTATTTTAAATACAGAGCTATATAAAGCACAATATTTAAAGATAATACAATAAAAAGTACCATGATTAAAAAAAAAAAAATTACAGTCACTAATCTGGGAGCTCATTTACTATATCCTTTCTGTTTCTGTTTATATCTTTAAGAGTCCGGAGACCAACCAGACGTAGTCTAGATTTTATTAATCTCTTTAGGAATACCCAGTCACTGAACTCAACCCTAAGCCCCATGCTAGGGAACTCATATTTCACCCCAGGAATAAAAGTACATGAACCCTATTCAGCATCTAAAGTATACAGAATTGTAAGTATAGATCCATGTACAATTGTATCCATGTAACACTTAAAGGGATAGTCTAGTCAGAATTAAACTCTCAGGATTCAGATAAAGGCCCATATTTATCAAGCTCTGAACGGAGCTTGAAGGGCCGTGTTTCTGGCGAGTCTTCAGACTCGCCAGAAACACAAGTTACGAAGCAGCGGTCTAAATACTGCTGCTCCATAACAATCTCCGCCTGCTCTGAACAGGCGGACAGGAATCGCCGGAAATCAACCCGATCGAGTACGATCGGGTTGATTGACACCTCCGATTGGCCGCGAGTCAGCAGGGGGCGGCGTTGCACCAGCAGCTCTTACGAGTTGCTGGTGCAATGTTAAATGCGGAGAGCGTATTGCTCTCCGCATTTAGCGAGGTCTTGCGGACCTGATCCGCACTGTTGGATCAGGTCCGCAAGACCTTTGATAAATAGGGGCCAGAGTGTCAAATTTTAAGCAACTTTCTAATTTACTCCTATTATCAATTTTTTTCATTCTCTTAGTATCTTTATTTGCAAAAGCAAGAATATAAGAATAGGGGCCGGCCCATTTTTTGTTCAGCACCTGGGTAGCACTTTCTGATTGGTGTCTAAATGTAGCCACCAATCAGCAAGCGCTACCCAGGTGCTGAATCAAAAATGGGCCAGCTCCTAAGCTTACATTCAGATAAATATAGCAAGAGAATGAAGAGAAATTGATAATAGGAGTAAATTATTAAAGTTGTATGCTCTATCTGAACCATGAAAGTTTAATTTTGACTAGAATATTCCTTTAATTGCCCAACTCGGCAAAGGATTGCTGTGAGTTACTGCAATTATGGGATTCATTCTCTCTACCTTTGCAACTCTCATACTTCATGATGTGTTTTTTTCCCCATTCTACCACTTTGATTAAACTTACCACACCATGACCAGCTTTTACCCAGTTAATTGATAAGACAGCAAAGTCACACACAAATAGCAGTCTCTCTAGCTGTTAAAAAAAAAAAAATGTAAAAGTTTCACTACAACTGGAATGTATACAGGTTTGCAGCTTTTAATAGCATTTCCACATTTTTATTATAAATTCTGATTTCTACCTTGACCTTGAAAAAACAAATCTTTATTTAGATATTCCCTTTCAAAAGCACAGGCACTAATAAGAGATGATAAATCTGTTTTTGCTCCAAAGATCAAACAAATGTTATATTACAAAGAACTTTGTTTTATGAAGCTCTGTAACTGACTGACACGCTGATGTACTGGATCACACTGTGATCTTGTTTTTTAGATTGATTGCTTCAAAGTTAGAGAATATATTAAGATGGCAACTGAGGCTTTGGGATAAGAATGAAGCAATGATTTATACTGATACTAAGCCTTAAGAAACATGACCTAAATGCTTTGATCGCAACAGCTTAAGGTATATTTTTGTACAAGGTGACTATGCTTTAAAATTAGTTGTAATATTAATTTTGTATAGAATTCCAGCATTTTCTGTTATACATTTTATAATGAATGCCTTTGACTAGTAGTTGCAAACGTTTTATTTTGTTGGAAACCCTTACTGTACTTTTTAAATTTGACATATCTGGTTTATTTTTTTCATGTAACAGTTCAAAGATTTCACAAGTCTGATATAAAACATTCTTCGAACTAGGAAGTATATATGGGCAACCCATGCATTCAAGGCCCTCCACAACATCGGTCCTGAATACATCAACCACCGTGTCAATTTCTACACCCCCTCCAGACAACTCCGCTCTGCCGACCAAGCACTCGCAGTCATCCCCCGCATCAAGAAAAAAACAGCTGGAGGAAAATCCTTCTCCTATATGGCAGCAAGGTCATGGAACTCCCTCCCGCTGCACCTCAGACAATCCACCTCCCTTACAAACTTCAGGAAGGACCTCAAGACCTGGCTCTTTGAATGAATCGTCTTCCCTTAGCCCCCCTCTCCCCCCCCATAGCGCCTTGAGACCCTCACGGGTGATTAGTTTGCGCTTTACAAGTACCCAATAGATAGATAGATAGTGTGGTTAACAATTTAAAAAAATATATGTTTATACTCAAGGTCCACAACCCTAAACTTGTAAATTGCTGTCAGCTAAGGACTATGACATTCTGGTATAAATTACTGACTAAGAAATGCTTGTGTTTTATTTTGTAAAATAAGAAAAAAAATAAAGACAGATTATTAAGTAAGTGTGTCAGTCACGGTTCCCAGTACACCGGATAAAAAATCTCCCCTAATCCTATGTTAGTCCATATTATCATCTAAAGCAGTGTTTCTCAACCACGGTCCTCAAGTTTTCCCAACAGTCCTGGTTTTCATTATAGTTGAACTAGTGCACAGGTTGCACAGGTGAAATAATCAGCGGATCAGTAACCATGGTTACTAACCTGCTCTCACCCATTAGCTGATTATTGCACCTGTGCTCTAGTTCAGTTATAATAAAAACATGCCCTGTTAGGGTATTTGAGGACGGCGGTTGAGAAACATTGATCTAAAGCATAGTGGGCTTGGGATTTTTAAATTTAAGACATGAAAACCAATAATTTCAACTCTAAATTTGATTTTGTTTACTATTTTTTTAAGGATTTCTCATCATTTCTATATGTATCTATAGACATGTTTTCTTGTATTTGTATGCATATACATATTCTACCTTCCCCTACATGTCTTTATATGTACCTATTTTTTGACATCTTGTTACATTATATCACTTAAAGGGACATAATACTCATATGCTAAATCACTTGAAACTGAAGCTGACAGGAAAATATCACCTGAGCATCTCTATGTAAAAAAAAGAAGATATTTTACCTCACAATCTCCTCAGCTCAGCAGAGTAAGTGTAAAAAGTTATAATTCAGGTGTTGCTCAGCTGAAGGTAAAAAAAAAAAAAAAAATGAAGAAATGAACAGCAGCCAATCAGCATCAGCAGTGCTGAGATCATGAACTCTTTTACTGTGATCTCATGAGATTTCACTTAACTCTCATGAGATTTCATAGTAAACTTCCTTAAACTGAATAGGGAAATAAGATGAGTGTGCACGTAAGCTCACTCCCTTAGCTGTCCCGGGACAGACATACTGATTTGCTGCTTATAAGTCCTTTATAATGGGATGTGGCTACTGAAGAACTTTTTAGGTAAAATAGCTTTCTTTTTTACATAGAGATGTTCAGGTGATATTTTCTAGTCAGCTTTTTACAGCTATACTGCATCACTTTCAAGTATTTCAACATTTGGATATCATGGCCCTTTAATGTGAATTTTATGCTATGTTTACAGTTAGTGCCACTTATCTGAATCATATTAGATAACATCACAATCTTCATTGATTTAGGAGAAGTGTAGCATTGCATCTGTGTGAGTACTTATATAAGTGAACTATAATTTTCAATCTATATTCACTTATAAACTTTTTGGAAAATAAAGTGTAGGCAATATGGGGTGACTATTAAGCTCACTCCAATTCAGTTTCTTTCTCTGACTATTAGTATCTGGTGAGACATGGGGGTAGATTTATTAAATGTAGAGAGGACATGATTCGCTATAGCGAATCATGTCCACTCGTGATTGCTAAATGCAGACAGCATGCGCTGTCCACATTTATCATTGCACAAGCATTTCTGGTGAAATGCTTGTGCAATACTGCCCCCTGCTCGCTGGCGGCCAATCGGCTGCTAGCAAGGGCTGTCAATCAGGAAGCCTGAAATGGACATAAGACATAAGACAGCTGCTCCCTAACCTGTGGTGGCAGATTGAAATCATCCCATTTAGTGCCAGTCATTTTATGTATTTTAAAGGCATAAAATAGTTCTAACAATTTTAATGAATTATCTTGCTAAGGAAACAGAGCAAACAGATACATTTGTCTTACAGGATTTTTTTTTTAACTCTTAATGAATTTTGTAACATATGCCAACTGTTCATAGCTGGTTGCATTTTAGTACTGACTAGTGAAAAGGGAGCAAAGAAATTATCAAAATATAAATGGGTTGGGATAGTGATAGACAAGCTAAATCTATGCAGTGTATGACCCAGAGACAACAAAATAATAGCTCATATTTGATATCTGTGCAGATAATTTATCCCTCATTCCATGTTAACTGGACTTGACATCCACTGAAAACTAATAAAATAAGTTGCAAAATGACAATAGAACAGTTCAAAATAAAGACACAATAACATTCCACAAAATATCAATAAAGCTTTCACATACAAAAAAAAAAAAAGATTTAAAGAAACAGCAGCAGAAAAAAAGGTAAATGGATTTGCAATAGAAAATGTAATTACAACAAAACTTGAAATATTATTAATTTAGAATCTGGTCAAAATAAAGGTCTAAAGCATAAACAAATCATTACCTTGACCAAACTGCACATTAAAGATAGGCATTGAGATGATTGCATGTTATCTAGCATAAGATTGCAACAAGATCTTGAAGTCTAGATAGAATGTATGATCTGTTGGATATATGTGCAGGTATGGCAATGCATTTGGCTAGTAAAAGAGCTTAAAGTAATGATATTAGTCAATGTAAATTAAAATAAAAATGTATTAAGAAATAAATCAGATAAAAGATGAAGATGGAGATCTGGAAAGAAAGGTTTAAGTGAATGTTAAAAAAAGCAAAAAAACTAAAAATATAAGAAAATTAATTCAACAAAACGCCAGCTGAACTTCTATGGATGATTTAATGGACCTGAGCCTTTGAATGTCATCTATATAACTCATCACATTTCTTAGATATCAAACTGTACTGTTTATTCTTGCACAAAATAATTTAAACTATAATGACCATATAATTAATTACTTTACATCTCGTAAAAAGGCAATGTAGTATGGACAAATCTGACAATGTTTTTAAATTTAACAGCTTTCTTTTTTTTTTTTAAATTAGATAAATATGATTACTATGTAATAACCTTTAAAAATGACACTAATTTCCCTACTCTTTCTAGTCATAAAAAAACAGAGTGCTTACCAACCATATAAAGGTATCGTGTGCCTTGGATACAATATATGAATATAAGAGATCTATGATTTGCTCAGCAATTAAAATTAAGTAGAACATATATCTAAATCATACTGACTTTGTCATCATATCCAGTAAAAACAATTATTATCTCTGCTTGATGTAATGAAAATTGAAGTAGTGAAAGATTTATAGTTTAACCCTTTTGTACATGATGGTCATTAAAAACACTGTAAGGTGACAGGCCTTTGGGAAAATTCCCTTTCATTACAAGAAAACTGTTAAAGGAATAGTATAGTCAAAATTAAATGTTCATGATTCAGATAGCGCAAGCAATTTTAAGCAACTTTCTAATTTACTCCTATTATCAATTTTTCTTTGTTCTTTTGGCATCTTTATTTGAAAAAGCAAGAATGTTGCCATTTTTTGTTCAGCACCTGGCTAGCGCTTGCCGATTGGTGTCTAACTGTAGCCACCAATCAGCAAGCGCCACCAAAAATGGGCCGGCTCCTAAGCTTACATTCTTGCTTTTTCAAAAAAGATACCTAGAGAACAAAGACAAATTGATAATAGGAGTAAATTAGAAAGTTGCTTCAAATTGCATGCTCTATTTGAATCATGAAAGTTTAATTTTGATTAGACTACCCCTTTAAGGATAAATACATGTTAGCCATAGATAATTAGAAGAAAAAAACTATTTTCTGGAAAATATCAAATCTATTTTTTTTATAGAAAGACAAGCTACAAATACAAATGTATAAACTTTTGTTAAACCTAAATCAAAGTCTGATGTAAAAAAAAAAATCACTAATGCTTGGAAGCACCCTGTGAAGAAGATCTAGCCTGAAAGTAAAAGAGGAGTATATTGAGAGGATTAACTTGTACATTTTGTATTGCCAGTTTTACAATCCCTTATAACTTATATTATTTTCTTTTCTCTTCATCTAAGTTTTTCTGATTTACTAAATTTTTCCTTATTATTTATATGTTTTACAAATTGTCAAAATTCAAACTTAAACTTCATGGTTGATATAGAACAAGCTATTTCAACATATTTTTCATTTTACTTCTATTATGAATTTTACTTCATTCTCTTTGTATCCCATTGTTAAAAAGCATACTTAGGTAGGCTCAGAAGCAGCAATGCCCTACTGGGACCTAGTAGGTGGTTGCTAGTTGCACATGTATGCCATTGGTTCACTAGATTTGTTTAGCTAGCTCCCAAGCAGTGCATTGATGCTCAGGCGCTGACTTTAACTATGTATGTAACCCCATTTGCAGGGGTTCAACACATAATTACATTCAAGTAATAGAGAAATAATAAAATGTTCTAAGACTTTTTTGCAAGATCAACAGCCAATGGTTACCCCACTCTAATTCTTAAACAGTATTTAAGCACCTGAGATTATTTTATATTAAATTACAGCTTGTGCTGCATTTTATTTTGTATGTATACATGCAAACCTTAGAAAGATGTTGTACAATAAATAAATACATAAATAAATACATAATGCAATCATTGGAAAATAATTCAGTATTTACAATTTGAATCCTGTGAATTAGAAGCTATTAGTTTGCATAATAGCTTTGTCATATATTATATTGTATTTGGGCAGTTTAGTCCTATTCATGCTCTGATTTATTTTTTTGAATAATGCAATTGATCAAAATTAATCTGTAATATTCAGTTGCTGATTTTCACTGTAAAATATATTTTTTTTCTTTTTACCTTTTAGTACCGCAGGAGCCTCATTTGAAAGGGTTACTAAAATAAACCATCCATGATTCAGATACAGCATGCAGTTTTAAGAGACTTTTTAATTTATTTCCATTATCAAATTGCACACAGTACTTTTACACACACACACACACACACACAATACACACACACATATACACATACGCACACACATACACACACACGCACACACACATACACATATACACACACACATACACATACACACATACACACACACACAATACACACACACATATACACATATGCACACACATACACACACACGCACATACACACACACACACACATATACACACACACACACACTCACACACACACACACACACATACACACACACATACACACACACACACACACACACATATACACACACACATACACACACACACACACATACACACACACACATATACACACACACTCACACACACGCACACACACATATACACACACACACATACACACACATATACACACACACACATATACATACACACATATACACACACATACACACATTACGATGCACCAGCTTTTACTAAGTAAATGAGTCTGTGATTGACTGATGGTGATACAGGGTTCAAGCAATTTAAAGTAAATGCATACAAAAAAAGTTTGAATTTTTTTAGATATAAAAATCTACTGCTCATTTAAAATTCAGAGTTATTGCATTGTCTTTTTATTATGCACTTGCTGATTATGCAATTCTATATTATTATGGTCCTTTAAGAGATCTTTTAAAATATTTGTATGTGATCTTGAATACAATTGGTGTCTGCTTAGTAGATTTCCCAGAACGTTATCAGCTTTCAACTTTTTGTGACCGTAGTGTGCTTTTTAATCTTTTGTAAACCTCTCTGCTCTTAGTGCTTCAAGCATGCAGGGAACAAAAGATACATACGCTTCGTAACTTAAGTTTCTGGCGAGCCGGAAAACTTCGGGGGTAGATTTCAGCATTCGCTGTTTGGTAAATCTACCCCATAGTCTAAAATGCACTGGGTCTGGAACTGGAAAACAGAAAAGGAGTGGCCATTTTGTAGTCAGGAACAGCCCAGTTAAGTAGATTGAAGGCAGACCATGATTTGAAAATCTTGTAGTTACAAATAGATCAGGCAGCAACGTGGAAGCTAAACAGGGCAGATTTTTTGCCAAAGCAGAGTTAGCAACTTGCAAAGGCGCTTACAGCATATGTGTGTATGTCGCAAAAAAAAAAACAGCAATACATTTTACTAGAAGCATTATTGCTAGTGGAAGTATAATGAAAAAATGCTTCTATTTAAGATAGAAATGCATCCAAGCAAATTTCAATTTTGACCTTTCTATTCCTTTAAGTTTGCTTTGTTCTCTTGGTATTCTTTGTTAAAGGGTATATCTGATACTGAGAGCTAGCTATTGATTAGTGGCTGCGCATATATGCCTTTTGTCATTAGCTTTTGTCAGTGTTCAGATAGCTCCCAAAAGTGCAACAGTGCTTCTGAGCTACTCTTTAACAAAGGATATCAAGAGAAGAATGCAAATTTGATCATAGAAATTGCAAAGTTGTTTTAAATTGCTTGCTTGATCTGAATCATTCTAGTTTAATTTTGTCTTGTCCCTTTAAGCCTCAATATAATACCTATCACAGAATCGTTTTTTTGCACTCACAACTGTTTTTTAATGAGTGAAGTTAAAGTAAATGTCAATTTTCATGTGAAAGTGCCCGATTTTTTTAAAAAACTATTAAAAACAGGGGCACTTTCATTCATGAAAATTGACATTTCACAGGATTTTAAAAATACTTACCTTTTTCTTCTGAAACGCCGGATCGCCATTCTGAAACGATGCCCCTGTCTGCTTCTTCCTAGTTAACTTACCCAGCAATGACGAAACCGGCTTCCTCAGGCAATGATTCCCCGGGGGGAAGCCGTGATTGAAGGATGCCGGAATCGACATTGCTGACGTATGAAGAGGCTTGCGATGGGCTGGTGAAGCACTGGAGTAGCTTCAAGAAGAAAAGGTAAGTATTTTAAGAAAGCGGGTGAAATGTAAGCTTTCATGAATGAAAGTGCCCCTGTTTTTAATAGTATTTTTAAAAACCGGGCACTCATTATTGAAAGTTTACCTTCACTTTAAATGGAATCTATATGAATCTATAATGGATTCACACATTCTGCTGAATGTGTGATCAACACTTGAACCTAATTGATAGGAACTACCATTTACTTGGCAGTGAACATGAGAGGCATCAGAATGTGTGAGACAAGATACAAACATGCTTACAGTACACAGACAAAAGGAGACACATACAGAGCGCAGAATACAGACACATACCCTGACAACAGATAGATATGCAGACAGCAGCACAGAGGTACGTAATGACTGAGAAACCGAGAGAGAAATATAAGCTTAAAGACAGCTACAAGTGGCAGACACAGGCTTGTAAGACATACACAGAATAGAAAAAAAAAGACATTCAGAAGTTGGAGAGGAGACACATTAAAGATGTGAATAACAGCTGGACTCCCAATACACAGCATGTAACTGATAGTTAAAAGGCAGATATATGTCAAACAGAGAACACAGACAATCAGGTGTTGCAGGACACATGGGGCCCAATTCTGTAAAGGTCTCTGGGCTGGTGAGATTCTATAACAATGCTCAATACTTCTATTTCACTGGTGGAATTCTATAAAGCCACTTTTTACCTTGAAAACAGGGTGTCTCGCTAAGGGGCGTATGCTGCATTTTCGTATAGGAAGGAGATGCACACATTACAAAAGTGCATAATGAAATCGTAACTTAAAAATCACACAAAATGAATAATTGATCCATGCACACAAAAATCCTCAGAAAAAAAACTACTGTTAAGGTTCATCAAAAACCGTAACAAAATTGTTCAGCAAAATTGTACTTTATCAAAAACAAAAAAATTGTATCTTTTTTTTAATGAAAATAGAGGTGATGATATAAACAAGGTACTGGCTATAGTATATTTTTATTTTATTAATATTAATTGTAAAATGCATTAACATGCATTATTGTTTATTTGAAAGCGCAACCAAATTTCGAAGTGCTGATGTATAAAAGATGGAACATTCCCCCTCCCTTTTCCCTTTTTGATCTACATGCTTAAACATTTTAAACATGATCTCTATTATGTAGAATGTAAAAATTCCCCTTATATCAAATCATTTTCTTTTTACAGGTGGTTGATTTTTACTGTAGGAATCTTTTTTCTTTTATTTACTGAAGAGATCTTTTATTTTCATGTATTTACTGTAGGAGTCTAGCATTAAGAGAGCATAGCAGATTTCTCGTCTCCTTTATAAGCACATATTTGTTGACTATCATAAACTTCAACCTTTTAAAATATTATTGGAATTACATGTTGCTTTAAAGGTAATATGCACAGTTATTTTGGCCGATTCTACTTTGATTATAGCTGTTTGAGTCCATAAATATATACACTAAACATAATTTGTATGTTTTAATACTGTGTATAAATCATTACTTAAATAACTGTTGCAAAATGTTCAGGGCTTTAAGGCTTACGCCAATAAATCAATGACTATTCACATTTTTTTTATTAAACCATTTTCCCCCATCTATGCACTTGAACAACCAATTATGTGAGAGTAGGGCTTCTCAATCATGTCAAACGAGCTAGTCCAAGATTATTTAAGTTAAATACATCTGAGGTACGAGCAAATTTATTTTCTGCTGCTTATTAACTTGAATGTACATGATCTCAGAGGGTCCTATGCTGCATTTCCAAGTTTTATAAATTTTGTCCATAGATTGACTTTAAATGTATGAGAAGTGCAACAATTAGGGATAAATAACCTTTTAACTCTTGCAATGTTAAAATAAATTAAGTATTTTGCTTAAGAAAACATTATTTCCAGTTAATATTGTTGGATAAAGAGTACAGATGCTAGATAAAGATGTACGGCGGGTCTTTTTTTTGGTAGACCTGTTATAATCATCAGGTTAGATGTATCAAATATACAAGTCATATGTTTAACTCTATGGCCAATTAATATTGAATATATAATGGACACTATTTATTTAATGTTAAGATTAATGCATTTTTTTAGATTTCAACTAGATGATGAATTCTTTCTGTGTCAGTAAAAAAAGATTTGGTCTTTCCTTCATGACTTGATAGCCTAAAAAATACCTTCTCTGTTATGGATTATATTTTCTCCAATCAAACAGGACTTGTTTTATTCCATGAATGTAGTATACTACACTAAATCACTAGTTCAGAAAAGTTCTCTACCTAATGTACCCATTACATCATTGGGGTTTCGATGAATGCTTTATTGATCATGACATCCAAAAAGTGAACAAAAAGATAGGATCTTCCTATCATAGGCCTTAATTACAATGGGTTCAACACTCAAACTCAAGCGCAAAACATAACTTTCAACTTGTAATATGAGCGATTCTAAGTGCGGCCGTTCTATCCATTGAAAGTATAGGGGCACTAAAGTGGTGTCGCCCACGCTAAACATTCTATGGTTATTCTGTCTTACCATGACCTTGTAATACCAGATTGAGTGTTAATTTTTTTATTTTTTTATTTGTTAAAGTGTTTTTTTTTTTTTTTTTTTATAATTTGTTTTTATTGAGGAATAAATATTGCATTTACAAACTTCATGCAGTTTCTACTGAACAGTACTCAGAGACATAACAAGTCATAACAGATTCAGCGTACAGAAACAAAGCTGTCATGCTAATGAGTATAAAAAGAAACAAATGCTTGACTCAAAAACCTCGATTTTAGTATAGTATAATAAATTATATCTCTTTATGTAGCAAAACTGAGGGATAAGTGATTTCCCCTATTTGAAGTAAAGTGGACACTCTTGGACCACTGCCAATTAGATACATTTAGAAAGGGGAATATAAGGGTAAGAGGGTGGAGAATCCACTTTTGGACCCATTTTCTAAGATTAAAAGGTGTAATGATAAGGGAACCATCATAACTAAGGATTTCTAAAGTTAAACAGTTGGGACAGAATTCACATGTAAATATCACTAGAGAAAGAAGATATGCCGTATGAATATGGTAGATCTTCTTAACGGCAATGAGTGGATAGTTATTGATATAGCTACACTAGGTTATACATAGCTTCCCTGCATCCATAAGTATTTTAATAACAAACATTTTAATAACATTAGGGAGTGAGATCAGGACTGCACACAATTTTATGAACTAGCCATTGTCTACTTATGTCAAGATTATTGGGCATTAAAGTGTGGTTGTGGTAAGCTGACCCGGCCGCAGGCAGCAGACCTTTGGAGTATAATGGGTTGGAACTATCCCTCACAGAGCCCCAACATCAGTACAAGGCAAGCAGGGGTCTAATATAAAGTGGAACATTATGCCCCATCCATAATGAAATTTGAGTGTTACACATACCATCCATATCAGACCAACATTTTGATATCAAACCATATATTATCTTACTCACATGCGAATGCCCAATCTTATATAGGGATGTAGTGTGCAGCAGGCAATTTGATTAAAAGTTATTATGTCTAGGCGAAAACTGTATAAGTAAAGATCTACCTTATCTTGGTGGCTAAGAAGGCAACTAAATACAAGCCTATCTTGATGAATTACAACATACTTTAGCTGCAACTCAGAACAGGTTTAGCCTTAAAGAAATAGTTAATATGGGTATTATAAGTGTCTAAATAACAGCCTGGCTAAAACAGAAAACACGAGGGCAACATAGGATACTTAAGATTGCAGAGTACAGAAATATAATAATTAAGTGTGATAATATGAGACTACCAGAGCCATTATTTATGTCTCAAACAGATAGTCATCATGCATATATTAGCTTTTTAGTGTGCGCTCATGCTGACTCTAGTGAGGATGTCTCTTAATGATTAGAAAAGTTCACTATAGTGTATTTTGAGTTGTGTGATCCTTGACCTGGGTTATGGGTATTAGGCCTTGTTACCTACTCAGACCACTCCATGCCGGTCTTTTTGAGAAAGACACTAAATTGGATATGGAAACCCAAACATTGGAGTCGCCAGATACGAGAACCGAACCTGCGTGGCCGACTCAAATCCACAGGGCCTCTGCCTTCTTGAGCGGTAAGTATCTCGCTACTCAGTGTACCTCCAGCACTGGTAATAGGTTGGTGTGTGCTAAAAGGATAGATCCTTAGGATCAGGTTAGAGATCTCCGGTATTGTATATCCAAGCCAGAACCCTCTCTGCTCTCTGGCGCCGGCCTCCCATACTGCTCGTACACCATTTTGGGAAGCAATTTCTCCTGATGGATCCAGAAGAGCCTTTTCTGACCTCTCATGTTTGGGACCAATTGACACCTCAAATGCAGCTGGCTGCACATCGCAAGCTCCTAAGACCTCAGGGCCCTCGATCTGGGAATCCCTGGTGGGTAAAGGTTTTCTTTTGTCGGGGTGTGCATCGCTCATCTGGCCATGAGGTAAGGAAATCTTTTTGTTAGGCCAATCTGTCATGGTAGGTACAGACCTGCGTTCAAGAACTTTTGCTGAACAGGTTGTATTCAGTGAAGCAAGCCCCTCTTTAGACTGTGCTTTTAGCAGGAGTGTTAATAACTCTTCCTCCAGGCTCCAATAATGGTCTTGTATGAGTCGAATCACGTTATTTCCCCATCTGTCTATAACATCCATTTTTAATAGGTGCCTAGATTTTCTTGATAATCTTTGACACTGTAAATAGCTGTTGGGCTAAATAGGTGGTTCCCTATCGTATTGAAGGTTCTTGCAGTTTTTTGCGGTAGTTCACTGCTCCGTAACGACAGAGACATGAATGTGCCCTGCCGGGGGTGAGGTAGTAGGCCGCAACCTATATAAAGCTCCGGAAGGCTGAAGCTGACATCAAGTCCAAAGATAGTGACATCATTTAAAAGGGCTTTCTCTGCTGTGTAAGATTATTCATCAACAATTACTCAATGGGCTATTTCAAGATGGATTTTGAGCAGATTGATATTAGGACCTGAAGCAGAAGGCAGTCTTGCGACCGATCATGGCCGCCGCCTGGAAGTTCCCCTTGAGTGTTAATCTTAGCATGGTCCTGTGCTATTGCACTCCATTTGTAATCTGTCTAAGAGAATTTCAAACAAGATTGTGCATTTGTGAACAAATTTTATAGGGGATGTGCCTCAAAACTCAAAAATGCGTGCACTAACATTATTGAACTTGTAAACTGGAAAGTGCCTTTGTGAATGTGAGTTCAATAATGTAGTCAAATAAATACTTATATTTTTATAAATGAATATTTAATTAAGAAGGGGCAGGATGAGGAAGTACAGTGAGACAGATCTCCATGCAAGTAAATTGTCACCACGGAAAAAAAGTGTTATGGTATTTGACAATGTAAAATAAACATTTATTTTAGCAATCTGGATAGACCAATTGAGCCCGCTGGAAAAACAAGCAAACAAACAATTAACATTTATTTCTCGAATTAGACCTACAGCGCTAAAGTCGAAAGTAGTTATAAATATTTTACATGCCAATGTTCCTCACATAGAAGAAAATGTTCTATTTATTTTTAAATATATATATTTCTATAAATATCCGATTCATTTTTTGTTAAATTTATATCTAAAACAATAGCACACCACCTGTAGTCACCAAAATCTGAAGTGTCCCCTACGCTCCCCATTCACCGATATGCCGGTGACCTTAACTAAGATGGTCAACGGCAGTGAAATAACAACACCTCCCCAGGTCCCATTCTTTCATCAGGGGTAAAGGTATGAGAGGATGCAATGTAAATCCTGTATTTAGATTATGAATAATACAAATATATCAAAATAAATAGACAGATTACCAACTAGAAACACAGCTGTGCTTATAGTTACAGACTTCTATTTATGGGTGCTACAAAAAATCATATAATATTTTTTTAACATATAATAACATCAATAATATTGTGCAGACCCTATTAGAGCATACATTTATTTTTATATTATATTATCTTGTTTATTATAAATAATAATGTGCTTACAGATTCCTAGGTGAAGCCACCATATTGTAGGTAGCAGCTAATTCCCATTCACCTAAGTCGCAGGAAGCAGCTTGCTCTGACATCAGAGGTCCTTTAACTGTTACCATTTCTCCAGCTCTCACTATGGTAATTTCTGGAAGGTAATTTTAAGCTAACTGGTATTTATAATAGGCAGAGACACGATCCCCCCTATAGAGGATACCTGTAGGCACATGCCTACTCTGCCTAATTATAAATCCGGCCCTGATAGCAAAACAATTTACATGTATGATCAGAAACTTAACCCATTTTGATACAATACAATAGTGAAACTAGAACATCAATAATACACCTATAGGAGCTGAGGGATTGGGGTATTTTATATATGCATATACAATGTTTTATTTATATGTATTATATTGTATACTGCTATAATATGTATTTTAAGTCTTGTGATTTTTAAAAATCGTTTATTTTGCTTTTGGCATATTTTTTTCTTTTTTTAAGGAAGATTTTGGGGCCGAAATTATGTATGTGCGAGCGGCCATGATCCGCTGTAGTGGATCATGTCCGCTGCACATAGATAAATGCCGACAGCATATGCTGTCTTAAGTCTGCTGCTTCTTAACTCATGTTTCTGGCGAGCCTGAAGGCTTTCACGGAAACAGGGGTATACGGGCCCCATTCGGGCCGTGATAAATCGGCCACTGTGTGTTTGTGATATTATTTCATAGAAGATAGTAACCATGATTTTATAGTTATATTTATTTATTGCCGATGTAAGTTCTCATTGTTCTGAATGTTTTATACTTCTAATATTGCGTGTTATTAATATAAAACACATTAGTTACAGTGCGGTCACAATATTATTTTCAGTGGTGAGAATTTCCATTGTGAGAAATCTAAAGAATGTTCAGTGAAATTAAATTTACATTTGCATTATTTTAAATTATTTTTGCTACTACACAGCAACCATTTTTTGTTTTAGCAAAAGTGCAGTGTATGTTGTGTAAAAATACTTTGAATGAAACCCCGAAACCCCCTACCTACCTATCTTTCTATCTCTCTATATATAAAACTGCAAATTAAAACAGTTATACCCTGCACCAGAGCTTGTCATATTTGTTTGAAACCTTGAAACAAGCCCAAAACTTTAGGATCCAAAAATGTTAAGTAGCGCTGAATGGATGTTGTTGTCAGCATTCTACTACATATGCAGCTGATGCAGGCAGATCTTGGGGGTAATCTATTGGTTGCCAGCCTACATTTTGTGGTCGCTATGGAGACCTGATGTAATATTTATTGAGACTTGTCATACACAATTATTGTCATTCTGTTACAACAGACTGATACAGACTGATCATAATTAATTAGGCTCTACTGCTTATTGCTATGGTTCTCATGATATATGGCTGTAAGGTAGAGGTTTACAGTAAAAAATGAATTATACTTCAGCTTCTACAAATATAAAATATTGCATTTAAACCATTCATAAATCAAACTTACCTACATAGCCTTTAATCCATTGGCATAATACTCATACTTTAGGTAAATAAAAAATAATAGGAAAAAAACATTTATATAAATATTTTATATCAGATAGCATATATATGAGTGCAACACTTTATTTTAATGTATTTATGCTGTGTTTGGTACACATTCTTTAAACTCTTTACGCCAGGGGGCCGATTTATCATGTGTCTGGTGGACATGATCCGCTGTAGTAGTTCTGGTGAATTGCTTGTGTAATGCCGCCCCCTGCAGATTTGTGGCTGCTAGCAGGGGGTGTCAATCAACCCGATCGTATTTGATCGGGCTGATTTCTGTCCGCGGCCTCAAAACAGGCGGACAAGTTAAGGTGCAGCGGTCTTAAGGCCGCTGCTTTTTAACTCCTGTTTCCGGTGAAGGTTCGCACAAAAACAGCTGCATCAATCGGCCCCTAGGTCTCCACTTGCGCTAACAATAGAGTGCCACTTGTAATCTGGCCCAAAATATATTTGATTATTTGTTACATTACGCCATCTGATACTGCATGGAGAAAATTGTTAGGAATAAAATATCTAACCATAAAAATATTAGTTAAATTATAAACTAACACAAAACTCTCATATATTATTAAATATAATTAAAAAAACAAATACTTGCATATGATCCTATATAAACAAAATATAATAAAAAAAATAAATACATTAAGAACTGAAAACAACACAAATTGAGCTTAGCAGTTACTGCCAAATGATCATTAATAAAAAGATGTTCACTTGACAGTTATAAAATTCAGCAAATCCCTTATATAAATGAAGTATTCCCAGTGGTCTTTTATATATTTATATATTGATCATAAGATAGCGGCTTCTTTAGAGTCTATAGAGCCCTGATATATAACCAGTACTTGACACAGACACAGGACAAAACATTCAAAATGGTTTCCTATACCTCTATGTATTGTGTGTGTGTGTGTGTGTGTGTGTGTGTGTATTATGTGTGTGTGTGTGTGTATTATGTGTGTGTGTATTATGTGCAAAAAGTCTGATTTTTAAACATATCTACCCAAGCCTTGCAAGAAAATACAGAACTTATCTCAGCTGTGCCCCTGCTTTGCAAAAAGTCTGATTTTTAAACATATCTACCCAAGCCTTGCAAGAAAATACAGAACTTATCTCAGCTGTGCCCCTGCTTTGCAAAAAGTCTGATTTTTAAACATATCTACCCAAGCCTTGCAAGAAAATACAGAACTTATCTCAGCTGTGCCCCTGCTTTGCAAAAAGTCTGATTTTTAAACATATCTACCCAAGCCTTGCAAGAAAATACAGAACTTATCTCAGCTGTGCCCCTGCTTTGCAAAAAGGTAGATCCTGCAAGATAGTTATATCATTATATTTAACCTACCCTGTTATTTTCTGATGTGTGTATTGTTATATGTATTGGCTATTTATTGTTTTGTTTTTATGATTTAAAATGCATATTTTATTACCATTATGTCTGACCATTATGTTAAAAGTTAGTTTAATCAGCTAAGGCCATGTATCTTTTTTGGACTTTAATGGTTTTATTCCCCTACATGAATACCTCTGTGTTATCTCTGTAATTTTAACTTTCCCTGTGTTTTTGCTTTTATGACCCTTAGCTCAAATGTTCATAGATATTCCCTCCCCATTCCTCTAAATGTTTGCAGCCCAATCTGACGCTAATTTATCTCTCTCCTTTAGTCTGATTTTTAAACATATCTACCCAAGCCTTGCAAGAAAATACAGAACTTATCTCAGCTGTGCCCCTGCTTTGCAAAAAGGTAGATCCTGCAAGATAGTTATATCATTATATTTAACCTACCCTGTTATTTTCTGATGTGTGTATTGTTATATGTATTGGCTATTTATTGCTTTGTTTTTATGATTTAAAATGCATATTTTATTACCATTATGTCTGACCATTATGTTAAAAGTTAGTTTAATCAGCTAAGGCCATGTATCTTTTTTGGACTTTAATGGTTTTATTCCCCTACATGAATACCTCTGTGTTATCTCTGTAATTTTAACTTTCCCTGTGTTTTTGCTTTTATGACCCTTAGCTCAAATGTTCATAGATATTCCCTCCCCATTCCTCTAAATGTTTGCAGCCCAATCTGACGCTAATTTATCTCTCTCCTTTAGTCTGATTTTTAAACATATCTACCCAAGCCTTGCAAGAAAATACAGAACTTATCTCAGCTGTGCCCCTGCTTTGCAAAAAGTCTGATTTTTAAACATATCTACCCAAGCCTTGCAAGAAAATACAGAACTTATCTCAGCTGTGCCCCTGCTTTGCAAAAAGTCTGATTTTTAAACATATCTACCCAAGCCTTGCAAGAAAATACAGAACTTATCTCAGCTGTGCCCCTGCTTTGCAAAAAGTCTGATTTTTAAACATATCTACCCAAGCCTTGCAAGAAAATACAGAACTTATCTCAGCTGTGCCCCTGCTTTGCAAAAAGTCTGATTTTTAAACATATCTACCCAAGCCTTGCAAGAAAATACAGAACTTATCTCAGCTGTGCCCCTGCTTTGCAAAAAGTCTGATTTTTAAACATATCTACCCAAGCCTTGCAAGAAAATACAGAACTTATCTCAGCTGTGCCCCTGCTTTGCAAAAAGGTAGATCCTGCAAGATAGTTATATCATTATATTTAACCTACCCTGTTATTTTCTGATGTGTGTATTGTTATATGTATTGGCTATTTATTGCTTTGTTTTTATGATTTAAAATGCATATTTTATTACCATTATGTCTGACCATTATGTTAAAAGTTAGTTTAATCAGCTAAGGCCATGTATCTTTTTTGGACTTTAATGGTTTTATTCCCCTACATGAATACCTCTGTGTTATCTCTGTAATTTTAACTTTCCCTGTGTTTTTGCTTTTATGACCCTTAGCTCAAATGTTCATAGATATTCCCTCCCCATTCCTCTAAATGTTTGCAGCCCAATCTGACGCTAATTTATCTCTCTCCTTTAGTCTGATTTTTAAACATATCTACCCAAGCCTTGCAAGAAAATACAGAACTTATCTCAGCTGTGCCCCTGCTTTGCAAAAAGGTAGATCCTGCAAGATAGTTATATCATTATATTTAACCTACCCTGTTATTTTCTGATGTGTGTATTGTTATATGTATTGGCTATTTATTGCTTTGTTTTTATGATTTAAAATGCATATTTTATTACCATTATGTCTGACCATTATGTTAAAAGTTAGTTTAATCAGCTAAGGCCATGTATCTTTTTTGGACTTTAATGGTTTTATTCCCCTACATGAATACCTCTGTGTTATCTCTGTAATTTTAACTTTCCCTGTGTTTTTGCTTTTATGACCCTTAGCTCAAATGTTCATAGATATTCCCTCCCCATTCCTCTAAATGTTTGCAGCCCAATCTGACGCTAATTTATCTCTCTCCTTTAGTCTGATTTTTAAAAATATCTACCCAAGCCTTGCAAGAAAATACAGAACTTATCTCAGCTGTGCCCCTGCTTTGCAAAAAGGTAGATCCTGCAAGATAGTTATATCATTATATTTAACCTACCCTGTTATTTTCTGATGTGTGTATTGTTATATGTATTGGCTATTTATTGCTTTGTTTTTATGATTTAAAATGCATATTTTATTACCATTATGTCTGACCATTATGTTAAAAGTTAGTTTATCAGCTAAGGCCATGTATCTTTTTTGGACTTTAATGGTTTTATTCCCCTACATGAATACCTCTGTGTTATCTCTGTAATTTTAACTTTCCCTGTGTTTTTGCTTTTATGACCCTTAGCTCAAATGTTCATAGATATTCCCTCCCCATTCCTCTAAATGTTTGCAGCCCAATCTGACGCTAATTTATCTCTCTCCTTTAGTCTGATTTTTAAACATATCTACCCAAGCCTTGCAAGAAAATACAGAACTTATCTCAGCTGTGCCCCTGCTTTGCAAAAAGTCTGATTTTTAAACATATCTACCCAAGCCTTGCAAGAAAATACAGAACTTATCTCAGCTGTGCCCCTGCTTTGCAAAAAGTCTGATTTTTAAACATATCTACCCAAGCCTTGCAAGAAAATACAGAACTTATCTCAGCTGTGCCCCTGCTTTGCAAAAAGTCTGATTTTTAAAACATATCTACCCAAGCCTTGCAAGAAAATACAGAACTTATCTCAGCTGTGCCCCTGCTTTGCAAAAAGTCTGATTTTTAAACATATCTACCCAAGCCTTGCAAGAAAATACAGAACTTATCTCAGCTGTGCCCCTGCTTTGCAAAAAGTCTGATTTTTAAACATATCTACCCAAGCCTTGCAAGAAAATACAGAACTTATCTCAGCTGTGCCCCTGCTTTGCAAAAAGGTAGATCCTGCAAGATAGTTATATCATTATATTTAACCTACCCTGTTATTTTCTGATGTGTGTATTGTTATATGTATTGGCTATTTATTGTTTTGTTTTTATGATTTAAAATGCATATTTTATTACCATTATGTCTGACCATTATGTTAAAAGTTAGTTTAATCAGCTAAGGCCATGTATCTTTTTTGGACTTTAATGGTTTTATTCCCCTACATGAATACCTCTGTGTTATCTCTGTAATTTTAACTTTCCCTGTGTTTTTGCTTTTATGACCCTTAGCTCAAATGTTCATAGATATTCCCCTCCCCATTCCTCTAAATGTTTGCAGCCCAATCTGACGCTAATTTATCTCTCTCCTTTAGTCTGATTTTTAAACATATCTACCCAAGCCTTGCAAGAAAATACAGAACTTATCTCAGCTGTGCCCCTGCTTTGCAAAAAGGTAGATCCTGCAAGATAGTTATATCATTATATTTAACCTACCCTGTTATTTTCTGATGTGTGTATTGTTATATGTATTGGCTATTTATTGTTTTTGTTTTTATGATTTAAAATGCATATTTTATTACCATTATGTCTGACCATTATGTTAAAAGTTAGTTTAATCAGCTAAGGCCATGTATCTTTTTTGGACTTTAATGGTTTTATTCCCCTACATGAATACCTCTGTGTTATCTCTGTAATTTTAACTTTCCCTGTGTTTTTGCTTTTATGACCCTTAGCTCAAATGTTCATAGATATTCCCTCCCCATTCCTCTAAATGTTTGCAGCCCAATCTGACGCTAATTTATCTCTCTCCTTTAGTCTGATTTTTAAACATATCTACCCAAGCCTTGCAAGAAAATACAGAACTTATCTCAGCTGTGCCCCTGCTTTGCAAAAAGGTAGATCCTGCAAGATAGTTATATCATTATATTTAACCTACCCTGTTATTTTCTGATGTGTGTATTGTTATATGTATTGGCTATTTATTGCTTTGTTTTTATGATTTAAAATGCATATTTTATTACCATTATGTCTGACCATTATGTTAAAAGTTAGTTTAATCAGCTAAGGCCATGTATCTTTTTTGGACTTTAATGGTTTTATTCCCCTACATGAATACCTCTGTGTTATCTCTGTAATTTTAACTTTCCCTGTGTTTTTGCTTTTATGACCCTTAGCTCAAATGTTCATAGATATTCCCTCCCCATTCCTCTAAATGTTTGCAGCCCAATCTGACGCTAATTTATCTCTCTCCTTTAGTCTGATTTTTAAACATATCTACCCAAGCCTTGCAAGAAAATACAGAACTTATCTCAGCTGTGCCCCTGCTTTGCAAAAAGGTAGATCCTGCAAGATAGTTATATCATTATATTTAACCTACCCTGTTATTTTCTGATGTGTGTATTGTTATATGTATTGGCTATTTATTGCTTGTTTTTATGATTTAAAATGCATATTTTATTACCATTATGTCTGACCATTATGTTAAAAGTTAGTTTAATCAGCTAAGGCCATGTATCTTTTTTGGACTTTAATGGTTTTATTCCCCTACATGAATACCTCTGTGTTATCTCTGTAATTTTAACTTTCCCTGTGTTTTTGCTTTTATGACCCTTAGCTCAAATGTTCATAGATATTCCCTCCCCATTCCTCTAAATGTTTGCAGCCCAATCTGACGCTAATTTATCTCTCTCCTTTAGTCTGATTTTTAAACATATCTACCCAAGCCTTGCAAGAAAATACAGAACTTATCTCAGCTGTGCCCCTGCTTTGCAAAAAGTCTGATTTTTAAACATATCTACCCAAGCCTTGCAAGAAAATACAGAACTTATCTCAGCTGTGCCCCTGCTTTGCAAAAAGTCTGATTTTTAAACATATCTACCCAAGCCTTGCAAGAAAATACAGAACTTATCTCAGCTGTGCCCCTGCTTTGCAAAAAGTCTGATTTTTAAACATATCTACCCAAGCCTTGCAAGAAAATACAGAACTTATCTCAGCTGTGCCCCTGCTTTGCAAAAAGTCTGATTTTTAAACATATCTACCCAAGCCTTGCAAGAAAAATACAGAACTTATCTCAGCTGTGCCCCTGCTTTGCAAAAAGTCTGATTTTTAAACATATCTACCCAAGCCTTGCAAGAAAATACAGAACTTATCTCAGCTGTGCCCCTGCTTTGCAAAAAGGTAGATCCTGCAAGATAGTTATATCATTATATTTAACCTACCCTGTTATTTTCTGATGTGTGTATTGTTATATGTATTGGCTATTTATTGTTTTGTTTTTATGATTTAAAATGCATATTTTATTACCATTATGTCTGACCATTATGTTAAAAGTTAGTTTAATCAGCTAAGGCCATGTATCTTTTTTGGACTTTAATGGTTTTATTCCCCTACATGAATACCTCTGTGTTATCTCTGTAATTTTAACTTTCCCTGTGTTTTTGCTTTTATGACCCTTAGCTCAAATGTTCATAGATATTCCCTCCCCATTCCTCTAAATGTTTGCAGACCAATCTGACGCTAATTTATCTCTCTCCTTTAGTCTGATTTTTAAACATATCTACCCAAGCCTTGCAAGAAAATACAGAACTTATCTCAGCTGTGCCCCTGCTTTGCAAAAAGGTAGATCCTGCAAGATAGTTATATCATTATATTTAACCTACCCTGTTATTTTCTGATGTGTGTATTGTTATATGTATTGGCTATTTATTGTTTTGTTTTTATGATTTAAAATGCATATTTTATTACCATTATGTCTGACCATTATGTTAAAAGTTAGTTTAATCAGCTAAGGCCATGTATCTTTTTTGGACTTTAATGGTTTTATTCCCCTACATGAATACCTCTGTGTTATCTCTGTAATTTTAACTTTCCCTGTGTTTTTGCTTTTATGACCCTTAGCTCAAATGTTCATAGATATTCCCTCCCCATTCCTCTAAATGTTTGCAGCCCAATCTGACGCTAATTTATCTCTCTCCTTTAGTCTGATTTTTAAACATATCTACCCAAGCCTTGCAAGAAAATACAGAACTTATCTCAGCTGTGCCCCTGCTTTGCAAAAAGGTAGATCCTGCAAGATAGTTATATCATTATATTTAACCTACCCTGTTATTTTCTGATGTGTGTATTGTTATATGTATTGGCTATTTATTGCTTTGTTTTTATGATTTAAAATGCATATTTTATTACCATTATGTCTGACCATTATGTTAAAAGTTAGTTTAATCAGCTAAGGCCATGTATCTTTTTTGGACTTTAATGGTTTTATTCCCCTACATGAATACCTCTGTGTTATCTCTGTAATTTTAACTTTCCCTGTGTTTTTGCTTTTATGACCCTTAGCTCAAATGTTCATAGATATTCCCTCCCCATTCCTCTAAATGTTTGCAGCCCAATCTGACGCTAATTTATCTCTCTCCTTTAGTCTGATTTTTAAACATATCTACCCAAGCCTTGCAAGAAAATACAGAACTTATCTCAGCTGTGCCCCTGCTTTGCAAAAAGGTAGATCCTGCAAGATAGTTATATCATTATATTTAACCTACCCTGTTATTTTCTGATGTGTGTATTGTTATATGTATTGGCTATTTATTGTTTTGTTTTTATGATTTAAAATGCATATTTTATTACCATTATGTCTGACCATTATGTTAAAAGTTAGTTTAATCAGCTAAGGCCATGTATCTTTTTTGGACTTTAATGGTTTTATTCCCCTACATGAATACCTCTGTGTTATCTCTGTAATTTTAACTTTCCCTGTGTTTTTGCTTTTATGACCCTTAGCTCAAATGTTCATAGATATTCCCTCCCCATTCCTCTAAATGTTTGCAGCCCAATCTGACGCTAATTTATCTCTCTCCTTTAGTCTGATTTTTAAACATATCTACCCAAGCCTTGCAAGAAAATACAGAACTTATCTCAGCTGTGCCCCTGCTTTGCAAAAAGGTAGATCCTGCAAGATAGTTATATCATTATATTTAACCTACCCTGTTATTTTCTGATGTGTGTATTGTTATATGTATTGGCTATTTATTGCTTTGTTTTTATGATTTAAAATGCATATTTTATTACCATTATGTCTGACCATTATGTTAAAAGTTAGTTTAATCAGCTAAGGCCATGTATCTTTTTTGGACTTTAATGGTTTTATTCCCCTACATGAATACCTCTGTGTTATCTCTGTAATTTTAACTTTCCCTGTGTTTTTGCTTTTATGACCCTTAGCTCAAATGTTCATAGATATTCCCTCCCCATTCCTCTAAATGTTTGCAGCCCAATCTGACGCTAATTTATCTCTCTCCTTTAGTCTGATTTTTAAACATATCTACCCAAGCCTTGCAAGAAAATACAGAACTTATCTCAGCTGTGCCCCTGCTTTGCAAAAAGTCTGATTTTTAAACATATCTACCCAAGCCTTGCAAGAAAATACAGAACTTATCTCAGCTGTGCCCCTGCTTTGCAAAAAGTCTGATTTTTAAACATATCTACCCAAGCCTTGCAAGAAAATACAGAACTTATCTCAGCTGTGCCCCTGCTTTGCAAAAAGTCTGATTTTTAAACATATCTACCCAAGCCTTGCAAGAAAATACAGAACTTATCTCAGCTGTGCCCCTGCTTTGCAAAAAGTCTGATTTTTAAACATATCTACCCAAGCCTTGCAAGAAAATACAGAACTTATCTCAGCTGTGCCCCTGCTTTGCAAAAAAGTCTGATTTTTAAACATATCTACCCAAGCCTTGCAAGAAAATACAGAACTTATCTCAGCTGTGCCCCTGCTTTGCAAAAGGTAGATCCTGCAAGATAGTTATATCATTATATTTAACCTACCCTGTTATTTTCTGATGTGTGTATTGTTATATGTATTGGCTATTTATTGTTTTGTTTTTATGATTTAAAATGCATATTTTATTACCATTATGTCTGACCATTATGTTAAAAGTTAGTTTAATCAGCTAAGGCCATGTATCTTTTTTGGACTTTAATGGTTTTATTCCCCTACATGAATACCTCTGTGTTATCTCTGTAATTTTAACTTTCCCTGTGTTTTTGCTTTTATGACCCTTAGCTCAAATGTTCATAGATATTCCCTCCCCATTCCTCTAAATGTTTGCAGCCCAATCTGACGCTAATTTATCTCTCTCCTTTAGTCTGATTTTTAAACATATCTACCCAAGCCTTGCAAGAAAATACAGAACTTATCTCAGCTGTGCCCCTGCTTTGCAAAAAGGTAGATCCTGCAAGATAGTTATATCATTATATTTAACCTACCCTGTTATTTTCTGATGTGTGTATTGTTATATGTATTGGCTATTTATTGTTTTGTTTTTATGATTTAAAATGCATATTTTATTACCATTATGTCTGACCATTATGTTAAAAGTTAGTTTAATCAGCTAAGGCCATGTATCTTTTTTGGACTTTAATGGTTTTTATTCCCCTACATGAATACCTCTGTGTTATCTCTGTAATTTTAACTTTCCCTGTGTTTTTGCTTTTATGACCCTTAGCTCAAATGTTCATAGATATTCCCTCCCCATTCCTCTAAATGTTTGCAGCCCAATCTGACGCTAATTTATCTCTCTCCTTTAGTCTGATTTTTAAACATATCTACCCCAAGCCTTGCAAGAAAATACAGAACTTATCTCAGCTGTGCCCCTGCTTTGCAAAAAGGTAGATCCTGCAAGATAGTTATATCATTATATTTAACCTACCCTGTTATTTTCTGATGTGTGTATTGTTATATGTATTGGCTATTTATTGTTTTGTTTTTATGATTTAAAATGCATATTTTATTACCATTATGTCTGACCATTATGTTAAAAGTTAGTTTAATCAGCTAAGGCCATGTATCTTTTTTGGACTTTAATGGTTTTATTCCCCTACATGAATACCTCTGTGTTATCTCTGTAATTTTAACTTTCCCTGTGTTTTTGCTTTTATGACCCTTAGCTCAAATGTTCATAGATATTCCCTCCCCATTCCTCTAAATGTTTGCAGCCCAATCTGACGCTAATTTATCTCTCTCCTTTAGTCTGATTTTTAAACATATCTACCCAAGCCTTGCAAGAAAATACAGAACTTATCTCAGCTGTGCCCCTGCTTTGCAAAAAGGTAGATCCTGCAAGATAGTTATATCATTATATTTAACCTACCCTGTTATTTTCTGATGTGTGTATTGTTATATGTATTGGCTATTTATTGTTTTGTTTTTATGATTTAAAATGCATATTTTATTACCATTATGTCTGACCATTATGTTAAAAGTTAGTTTAATCAGCTAAGGCCATGTATCTTTTTTGGACTTTAATGGTTTTATTCCCCTACATGAATACCTCTGTGTTATCTCTGTAATTTTTAACTTTCCCTGTGTTTTTGCTTTTATGACCCTTAGCTCAAATGTTCATAGATATTCCCTCCCCATTCCTCTAAATGTTTGCAGCCCAATCTGACGCTAATTTATCTCTCTCCTTTAGTCTGATTTTTAAACATATCTACCCAAGCCTTGCAAGAAAATACAGAACTTATCTCAGCTGTGCCCCTGCTTTGCAAAAAGTCTGATTTTTAAACATATCTACCCAAGCCTTGCAAGAAAATACAGAACTTATCTCGCTGTGCCCCTGCTTTGCAAAAAGTCTGATTTTTAAACATATCTACCCAAGCCTTGCAAGAAAATACAGAACTTATCTCAGCTGTGCCCCTGCTTTGCAAAAAGTCTGATTTTTAAACATATCTACCCAAGCCTTGCAAGAAAATACAGAACTTATCTCAGCTGTGCCCCTGCTTTGCAAAAAGTCTGATTTTTAAACTATCTACCCAAGCCTTGCAAGAAAATACAGAACTTATCTCAGCTGTGCCCCTGCTTTGCAAAAAGTCTGATTTTTAAACATATCTACCCAAGCCTTGCAAGAAAATACAGAACTTATCTCAGCTGTGCCCCTGCTTTGCAAAAAGGTAGATCCTGCAAGATAGTTATATCATTATATTTAACCTACCCTGTTATTTTCTGATGTGTGTATTGTTATATGTATTGGCTATTTATTGTTTTGTTTTTATGATTTAAAATGCATATTTTTATTACCATTATGTCTGACCATTATGTTAAAAGTTAGTTTAATCAGCTAAGGCCATGTATCTTTTTTGGACTTTAATGGTTTTATTCCCCTACATGAATACCTCTGTGTTATCTCTGTAATTTTAACTTTCCCTGTGTTTTTTGCTTTTATGACCCTTAGCTCAAATGTTCATAGATATTCCCTCCCCATTCCTCTAAATGTTTGCAGCCCAATCTGACGCTAATTTATCTCTCTCCTTTAGTCTGATTTTTAAACATATCTACCCAAGCCTTGCAAGAAAATACAGAACTTATCTCAGCTGTGCCCCTGCTTTGCAAAAAGGTAGATCCTGCAAGATAGTTATATCATTATATTTAACCTACCCTGTTATTTTCTGATGTGTGTATTGTTATATGTATTGGCTATTTATTGTTTTGTTTTTATGATTTAAAATGCATATTTTATTACCATTATGTCTGACCATTATGTTAAAAGTTAGTTTAATCAGCTAAGGCCATGTATCTTTTTTGGACTTTAATGGTTTTATTCCCCTACATGAATACCTCTGTGTTATCTCTGTAATTTTAACTTTCCCTGTGTTTTTGCTTTTATGACCCTTAGCTCAAATGTTCATAGATATTCCCTCCCCATTCCTCTAAATGTTTGCAGCCCAATCTGACGCTAATTTATCTCTCTCCTTTAGTCTGATTTTTAAACATATCTACCAAGCCTTGCAAGAAAATACAGAACTTATCTCAGCTGTGCCCCTGCTTTGCAAAAAGGTAGATCCTGCAAGATAGTTATATCATTATATTTAACCTACCCTGTTATTTTCTGATGTGTGTATTGTTATATGTATTGGCTATTTATTGTTTTGTTTTTATGATTTAAAATGCATATTTTATTACCATTATGTCTGACCATTATGTTAAAAGTTAGTTTAATCAGCTAAGGCCATGTATCTTTTTTGGACTTTAATGGTTTTTATTCCCCTACATGAATACCTCTGTGTTATCTCTGTAATTTTAACTTTCCCTGTGTTTTTGCTTTTATGATCCCTTAGCTCAAATGTTCATAGATATTCCCTCCCCATTCCTCTAAATGTTTGCAGCCCAATCTGACGCTAATTTATCTCTCTCCTTTAGTCTGATTTTTAAACATATCTACCCAAGCCTTGCAAGAAAATACAGAACTTATCTCAGCTGTGCCCCTGCTTTGCAAAAAGTCTGATTTTTAAACATATCTACCCAAGCCTTGCAAGAAAATACAGAACTTATCTCAGCTGTGCCCCTGCTTTGCAAAAAGTCTGATTTTTAAACATATCTACCCAAGCCTTGCAAGAAAATACAGAACTTATCTCAGCTGTGCCCCTGCTTTGCAAAAAGTCTGATTTTTAAACATATCTACCCAAGCCTTGCAAGAAAATACAGAACTTATCTCAGCTGTGCCCCTGCTTTGCAAAAAGTCTGATTTTTAAACATATCTACCCAAGCCTTGCAAGAAAATACAGAACTTATCTCAGCTGTGCCCCTGCTTTGCAAAAAGTCTGATTTTTAAACATATCTACCCAAGCCTTGCAAGAAAATACAGAACTTATCTCAGCTGTGCCCCTGCTTTGCAAAAAGGTAGATCCTGCAAGATAGTTATATCATTATATTTAACCTACCCTGTTATTTTCTGATGTGTGTATTGTTATATGTATTGGCTATTTATTGTTTTGTTTTTATGATTTAAAATGCATATTTTATTACCATTATGTCTGACCATTATGTTAAAAGTTAGTTTAATCAGCTAAGGCCATGTATCTTTTTTGGACTTTAATGGTTTTATTCCCCTACATGAATACCTCTGTGTTATCTCTGTAATTTTAACTTTCCCTGTGTTTTTGCTTTTATGACCCTTAGCTCAAATGTTCATAGATATTCCCTCCCCATTCCTCTAAATGTTTGCAGCCCAATCTGACGCTAATTTATCTCTCTCCTTTAGTCTGATTTTTAAACATATCTACCCAAGCCTTGCAAGAAAATACAGAACTTATCTCAGCTGTGCCCCTGCTTTGCAAAAAGGTAGATCCTGCAAGATAGTTATATCATTATATTTAACCTACCCTGTTATTTTCTGATGTGTGTATTGTTATATGTATTGGCTATTTATTGTTTTGTTTTTATGATTTAAAATGCATATTTTATTACCATTATGTCTGACCATTATGTTAAAAGTTAGTTTAATCAGCTAAGGCCATGTATCTTTTTTGGACTTTAATGGTTTTATTCCCCTACATGAATACCTCTGTGTTATCTCTGTAATTTTAACTTTCCCTGTGTTTTTGCTTTTATGACCCTTAGCTCAAATGTTCATAGATATTCCCTCCCCATTCCTCTAAATGTTTGCAGCCCAATCTGACGCTAATTTATCTCTCTCCTTTAGTCTGATTTTTAAACATATCTACCCAAGCCTTGCAAGAAAATACAGAACTTATCTCAGCTGTGCCCCTGCTTTGCAAAAAGGTAGATCCTGCAAGATAGTTATATCATTATATTTAACCTACCCTGTTATTTTCTGATGTGTGTATTGTTATATGTATTGGCTATTTATTGTTTTGTTTTTATGATTTAAAATGCATATTTTATTACCATTATGTCTGACCATTATGTTAAAAGTTAGTTTAATCAGCTAAGGCCATGTATCTTTTTTGGACTTTAATGGTTTTATTCCCCTACATGAATACCTCTGTGTTATCTCTGTAATTTTAACTTTCCCTGTGTTTTTGCTTTTATGACCCTTAGCTCAAATGTTCATAGATATTCCCTCCCATTCCTCTAAATGTTTGCAGCCCAATCTGACGCTAATTTATCTCTCTCCTTTAGTCTGATTTTTAAACATATCTACCCAAGCCTTGCAAGAAAATACAGAACTTATCTCAGCTGTGCCCCTGCTTTGCAAAAAGGTAGATCCTGCAAGATAGTTATATCATTATATTTAACCTACCCTGTTATTTTCTGATGTGTGTATTGTTATATGTATTGGCTATTTATTGTTTTGTTTTTATGATTTAAAATGCATATTTTATTACCATTATGTCTGACCATTATGTTAAAAGTTAGGTTTAATCAGCTAAGGCCATGTATCTTTTTTGGACTTTAATGGTTTTATTCCCCTACATGAATACCTCTGTGTTATCTCTGTAATTTTAACTTTCCCTGTGTTTTTGCTTTTATGACCCTTAGCTCAAATGTTCATAGATATTCCTCCCCATTCCTCTAAATGTTTGCAGCCCAATCTGACGCTAATTTATCTCTTCCTTTAGTCTGATTTTTAAACATATCTACCCAAGCCTTGCAAGAAAATACAGATACTTATCTCAGCTGTGCCCCTGCTTTGCAAAAAGTCTGATTTTTTAAACATATCTACCCAAGCCTTGCAAGAAAATACAGAACTTATCTCAGCTGTGCCCTGCTTTGCAAAAAGTCTGATTTTTAAACATATCTACCCAAGCCTTGCAAGAAAATACAGAACTTATCTCAGCTGTGCCCCTGCTTTGCAAAAAGTCTGATTTTTAAACATATCTACCCAAGCCTTGCAAGAAAATACAGAACTTATCTCAGCTGTGCCCCTGCTTTGCAAAAAGTCTGATTTTTAAACATATCTACCCAAGCCTTGCAAGAAAATACAGAACTTATCTCAGCTGTGCCCCTGCTTTGCAAAAAGTCTGATTTTTAAACATATCTACCCAAGCCTTGCAAGAAAATACAGAACTTATCTCAGCTGTGCCCCTGCTTTGCAAAAAGGTAGATCCTGCAAGATAGTTATATCATTATATTTAACCTACCCTGTTATTTTCTGATGTGTGTATTGTTATATGTATTGGCTATTTATTGTTTTGTTTTTATGATTTAAAATGCATATTTTATTACCATTATGTCTGACCATTATGTTAAAAGTTAGTTTAATCAGCTAAGGCCATGTATCTTTTTTGGACTTTAATGGTTTTATTCCCCTACATGAATACCTCTGTGTTATCTCTGTAATTTTAACTTTCCCTGTGTTTTTGCTTTTATGACCCTTAGCTCAAATGTTCATAGATATTCCCTCCCCATTCCTCTAAATGTTTGCAGCCCAATCTGACGCTAATTTATCTCTCTCCTTTAGTCTGATTTTTAAACATATCTACCCAAGCCTTGCAAGAAAATACAGAACTTATCTCAGCTGTGCCCCTGCTTTGCAAAAAGGTAGATCCTGCAAGATAGTTATATCATTATATTTAACCTACCCTGT
>NW_026510839.1:0-70392 GCF_027579735.1 Bombina bombina | reverse complement strand
ATTAGGAGAGGGGATGAGGATGCCCCTGTCTCTAATCATTTTGTGAAAGAAGGACATCAGATCTCGCATCTTAGGTTCCAGATTATAGAGCGAGTTGAGAGACCTAGGAGGGGCAGGGGTGATAGAGAGCTTTTATTAAAAAGATGTGAGACTTTCTGGATTTATAAGCTGGACACCCTTCACCCTAAAGGCCTTAATAGAGACCTGGATTGGTCCCTGTTTATTTGAATTTACCAAATGTATTATATACAGCCAGGCTTGTAGAGACATTAAGAGGTAGAATAACATTGATTATTACATGATTTTATATTAGTTCCTGCCAATCCCGTTCAAGTAATTGTATTATAGATTTGTTTAGAATAAGGTATAATTTTTTTTTAAATGTATATAGCTATATGTCATTGGGTAATGTAATGTAACTGTTTTGCAGCAGGTGGTAGTGGTGACACAGAAAGCTAATTATTACACCTGTGATTAAACAGGGTATAAAGGATGATGTAAAATACACTTTTGATGTTCAAATGACTAAGAGTCCCGAAATGTTGTGATATTTTTTTCTTTTGTCCTCAATAAAAGTCTAAATTATTTTCTATTACTGGTGCTGCTGCTGCTTTTTCTATTGCTTTGTTACTTTTTTTTAGCGCTGATAGTGTTTATTTTACTGTTTTAAATTAAATCTACCGGTTTTACTGCACAGGTCCAGACAGACACACATGCAATATTACCTCTGGTATTCCACCTTCTACATCTTCATCATTTGCTGTTTGAAGAGGAAGATTCCTATTTCCTAATACAAAAAGAAATATAAGTACTAGTTTAGATATGTAGTATTAATTTTGGAGAATACAAAATGCTACATAGGTAAGAAAAGTTTGCTTTCATAAATTATATCCAAGATGATGTGAGTAGCTCATATGGCGCATACGCAGAGGATTAGATCCCATTTATTTGCCTGTCATAATAAAGCTCTGGTTCTGCATGTGTCTACCAACCATCATGACAACCAGTGCACAAACATCACATCAAAACCAAATATTTGCTCTCTATGTGCCCATAACCCCCCCCCCCCCACACACACACAGGGTAGTGGAGTATAACTTTTAACAGATCAATGCTCATTTTTAGTTCTTGTCATTATAAGCCCCTAGACATCAGATAAGGGCCTCCTGACCTAAATCCATAGACTGTGCTACTTTACCTTAAATTAGAAACAAGTCCAAAATCAGACTACATTAGCAGAAGCTGTGCAATGCTCCTTTTTCATATGCATGTGGTACTTTTTATCACTTACCCTCAGTACAGTGATCAGGGACAGTACAAGGTAAGGGGAATAGACAATTGGCCTGGTTGTCACTAGCAGCAAGACCACAAAGTTAATATATGGGTAATGTGAATGGCTGCAAAGGCAGTGGTATTCTGAGAAGGGCCATATGAGACCAGGAATAAAAAAAGAGAAAACAGATCTGTATGCAGTGATGCTGCAACTGCGCCCTAAGGCACACATTAATGTTCAATGTAAAATAAATGATGCTGAGAAGATAAAGGGCTGAGGCTTTGTTGGTATTAAATTAGTTATTATGGTGACTGGTGAGGTTGTAACTCACCAAAACGGACTCGCACCAGGATTGAGACATGTTGCTGCGCATCATTGGCCATCTAAGAATGCACCAAAACTATAACAAATTCTAAAGAATATAGAAAACACCCAACTCAAAGTCAGTTAGCACTGGGACCAATACAATGGCCAGTGTACCACTGAAGCTTTTAATAAAAGTCATCCACTAAAGAAGGAGAATAAAAAAACTTTTTTTTTTTTTTTTAAATCAACTGCCTTCAACACAGAGGATGTTTTACCGGATGATTGTGATCCCTGTTATTAGCAGTGTTACTTGCCACCTTAGCAGCATTAATTATACCCTGAACCGTAGAGCAAACAACCACACTTGAACATACAGCAACATTAGCTGCACCCAAAGGGGTAGATTTACCAATGTCTGTCCAACATGATACGCTGTAGCGTATCATGTCAGACAGACATCGAAAAATGCCGACAGCATACGCTGTTGGCATTTTTCATTGAACAAGCAGTTCACCTGAACTGCTTGTGCAATGCCACCCCCTGTAGATTTGGGGGTGTCAATCAGCCCAATCATATAGGATCGGGTGGATTAAAGACCACAACCTCAGAGGCAGCGGACAAGTTATTGAGCAGCATTCGGCCCTTGTTAAATCTACCCCAAAGGGTGTAATTGTAAGGCAAGATTTGGATTGAACAGTGTTGTGGTGTTTGAAATGTTAAATAGGTGATAACAAGTTTTGTGAATGGGGCAATGTGCTATTGGAAATACAAATATGCTTGGTAAAATGGTTTTATAATGGTGCTGATTTGAAACTGTACTGATGCAAAAGTGTGACAAAAGTATTACTAGTATAACATCTGGAAATGATATACGTTCTGTGGACTAAGATGATAGGTGGGTTTGTGATTGTTATTATAATTAATTATTATGACACAAGTAGTGTGGAGATGGTTATTGTACCAAGATTTTAAGGATGCTTTAACAGTACAAAAATATTGCAAATGTGCCAATCTTCTCGCATTTTGTAGGATTTTATTACAAGACCAGAGACTTCATATTTGCATTACTTTCTTTTACTACTCGTGTGCAGCTTTAAAAGTACATAAAACACAAAAACAGTTACAATAATATAGAGAAAAAGGAGTCTATATAGCTAGCCAATGAGAATGCTAGGTTAGAGACTAGAGAAAAAATGGACCAATCAGATGACCCAAATTTGGCCATAAACAGAACAATGTGCGCCCCATCTTCCTCTTTCTTTTGCTGCTCAGCAACAAGATAAGTGTGCCTAATTATTTTCTAAACATATTTGTATATTATCAGTTATTATATATATATTTTTCACATCATATATATACTCTCACTCTCTCATTACATGTTTTATTCCTTTTTTTATTTATTCCGTTTTCTGTTCCATTTCGTTTACTTTTAAATAATTTTTTCTGTTGACATTATTTTTCCTGCTCATTTTTTCCCTCTCTCAATTTTCACAACAATTACCTCTCAATCCGGTCCTGTTATTTTCCTGTTTTAAACACAGTTCGTTGTCCGTTTTTTGACAACTCAAACCCTCCATTTTTCTGTCATCCTCTATTTCCCTCACCTGTCTCACCCTTCTCTTTCCTGTCACAACATCCGACGCCATCTTGTGGGCGTTTGCATTGTGACGTCACAGCCCGCCTTCTCCTTTCCTCAGAAGAGCTGTTGACGCCTCTTCCATCTCCGGATAGGGTAATTTTATATCTTTTTCTTAGTTTCGGTTTCTCTTTTTCCTCATTCAGCCTTCATTTACTAATTTCTTCTCCATTTCTTCTTCTTTAGGTGAATACTGCCCTCCGGTGGTCTTCTTCACATATTGTCTTTTGGAACTTTTTTTCTGTCAGAAAAAATTATTGTTTTAAACGTCATTATTACTTCATAAATATTTCAATAATTATCACAAAAGTTTTTACATATATTAAATTATTATTAGTCTAAGGTTTTTTGCTTAGAGGTTCAAAAATGTTTTCATTAATTTATTTTTATCAATTCATTTATTTTATTCTTTTAACTTGTCATTTTTTTAAGCCTGTGTTTTTCACTAAATTATTGACTATGTCTCTAGACTATTCTCCCAATCCCTTAACAGAACAATCTGTACAAAAAATGATCGATAATTCCTTGGGAAAATTAATGTCTCATATGACTTCACTTATGTCAAAAACCTCTGCTAAGAAAACAATTAAAAGGAAAGCTCCTTTTAGCGCTTTTAAAATAAGCAAAAAACTTGTCAGTAAATCAAAACATACTCTTGCAGAGTCTAACCTTCCTTGCAGCAAAGGAAGTAAAACATTCGCAGAAAGACCCATTACTCCCAAGGGGAAAAAAAAGGGAGTTTTGATGCAAAAATCAAAAATATTTTTTGATGTGGATACTTTACATCACCCTCGGTCCTCCGAGTGGTTTCCCCCCATGGAAATTGCATCTTTTGTAGACTTCCAACTTAAAAAACCCCTAAAGAAAAGGGCTAGAAAAAATATGAGAGCTGAATGCCCTAGACCCTTACCCCCCAAAATTTGTAATATTACTCCTGATATAGACCCCAAAATTCTCAAGTTTATTGGATCCCCTGGATATAAAATTAAAAAAGGCTTAGATAAAGCCTGGAAAAATTGCCAGGACAAACTCCTTGATTCTATTGGCCCCATTACAAAACTTTTCAAATTATCGGAAGAGGCAGTGTTAAAAGAATCCCCTATGGACCCTTCTCTCATAAGGGAGTGGGTTCAACGTATTCTTTCCTTTGTTGGCAACACCAACTCTGCTATTATTGTTGAAAGCAGAAAAAATATTCTTAGAAAAATTGACACAAAAATTTGTGACTTTGCGGTCAACGAATTACATTCTGATAAAGATGGTCTCCTTTTTGGGGATGCCTTTTTTAAGGAATTGAACCTTTACGCAAATACCTTTTCTACCCTCAATAAAGTAAAAACCTCTATGAGGAAGATGATGTATTCTCAAAATTTCTCTGACAGGGCTGGGAAAGGTAGAGGTCGCTTTCCCGGCTGTTCCACACAATTTTCCAGACCTCTCTTTCAACAAAATTAACCCTCTCAATTCCAAGCTACCAGATATAACAACAAATCCTCTTCAACTTACAACTTTTTCCCACAACGTTCCAGACCATGGCATCAAAGAGGTCAACGCATCAGATCACGATCTCGCCCTCCTACAGGTAAAATTTCCTCTTTTTTCTTCTCCTCCTTCTTTCCCACTAAAAGTTGGGGGAAGAATAGCCTCCTTTGCTCACAATTGGAATCTCATATATTCAGATCCTTGGATCTTAAAGACAGTTCAAGGGGTTCAAATAGACTTCTTATCTCCTCCTGTCCAAATATCTTTCCCAAAACCCATTCATTTTTCTCAAAAAGACAAACTTTTAGTTCAAAAAGAGATAGAGAACCTTCATCAAAAAGAAGCAATCTCTCAAAACCCAAATCCTCACCTTGCCTTTTTCAGCAACCTTTTTCTAGTAAAAAAGAAAAACGGTCAGTTCAGACCTGTTATAAATCTAAGAACTCTCAATGCATATGTTGTTTACAACCACTTCAAACTAGAAGGAATTCATCTTCTAAGAGACTGTCTTTTAGACAACGATTGGCTTGTCAGGTTAGATCTTTCGGATGCTTATCTCACAGTTTCTATAGCTCCGGAACACTGGAAATATCTGACTTTTTCTTGGGAAGAAAAAATCTGGAGTTTCACTTGTCTTCCTTTTGGCCTATCCTCCGCTCCATGGATTTTTACAAAACGTCTCAAACCAGTAGTCTCTTTTCTGAGACTCAGAGGATCTTGTTTAATCATTTATCTGGACGATATTCTTCTGATGAATCAGAATTTTATTTCTCTTCAAGCCCAATTATCCATGACAATCAACCTCTTAGAAAATTTAGAAAATTAAACTGTCAGGGTGCCAGGAATCAGACTGAGACGAGAAGTGCAAAAATAATCACACCTTTATTAATATAAAAAAATAATAAAAAGTCCATAAGTCAAATAACAAGCCAGGAGTCAAAACCAGAGCTGGTAGTCAGACGAGCCGAGTCAGGAGCCAAAGCGAGTAGTCAGACGAGCTGGAATTAGGAACAAGGAGAACAGCAGAGTCAGGAACAAGCCAGGTATCAGGAACCAGGAGGGACGTCAGACAGCCAGGTAATACACAGGAGCTCTCACAAACAGGTCTGAGACAACGCAAGGGCAAAGCATACTGAACAAAGGCCCTTTAAATAATAAGTGATGACATCACAATTCTGAGACTGCATCCTGTCTTACATGGATGATGTAAACCAGTCTGGCCATAAAAGGAAGTGCAGGAAGTGAGCAGCATCTCCCAGAATGCACCAAAGTCAGCAAGAGAGGTGAGTAAAATGTCTGCCAGCAGCACATGGCAAACAAGGCAGGAAAAAACCCTGACAGTACCCTCCCCTCAACGACCCCTCCCCCGTAGGAGGACAAAAGGCTTATTGGGGAAATGGGCATGGAAGGCACGGAGGAGGGCGGGAGCATGAACATCAGAGGAGGGAACCCATGAACGCTCCTCTGGACCATAGCCCCTCCAATTAAACAAATACTGTACGCGGCCCCTGGACATACAAGAGTCAATAATGCTGCTGACCTCATACTCCTCATGGTTTTCAACAAAGATAGGACAGGGACGAGGCAACACAGTGGTAAACCGATTACAAACCAATGGTTTCAAGAGGGAGACATGAAAAACATTAGAGATGCGCATTGCAGGAGGAAGGTCAAGAGCGTAGGCCACAGGATTGACCCGTCGGAGAATTCGAAAAGGACCAACATAACGGGAAGCCAGTTTATTAGAAGGCACACGAAAGTTCAAGTAGCGGGAGGACAGCCATACTCTCTCACCAACCTGGTAGGAAGCTGCAGGCAGACGCCTACGATCAAAAATTCAAAGTCAATTGACTCAGCACACAACGGTCCCTGTGCCAGCTACCCAAGAGACCCACTCAAGTCTCTAAAGCATACATCCAAAAAAAATCCAAAGAGAGTAGCAGCAAACAATTGTGTTTATTAGGCACAACACAACATTAACAGCAACGTTTCGGTATTGCTACCTTATTCATGCCTAGCCCATGCCCATGAATAAGGTAGCAATACCGAAACGTTGCTGTTAATGTTGTGTTGTGCCTAATAAACACAATTGTTTGCTGCTACTCTCTTTGGATTTTTTTTAGACGCCTACGATCAGCCTGGAACTTTTGGCGCTGCATAGAACGATGAAGGCAATCCTGAATCTGCACCCACGTGGAACGGAGTTGCCGGAGATGCTCCTCCAAAGCTGGAATACCCTGAGACATGAATGAATCGGGCAACAAGGATGGTTGAAACCCATAATTTGCCATAAACGGGGATAACTTGGAGGAAGCATTGATAGCACTATTACGAGCAAACTCTGCCCAAGGTAGCAGTTCAGACCAATTATTGTGGTGATCTGAGACATAGCAATGGAGGAACTGTTCCAGAGCTTGATTAGACCATTCCGCAGCCCCATTGGATTGAGGGTGATATGCCGAGGAGAAGGAGAGCTGGATCCCCATTTGAGCACAAATGGAACGCCAAAATCTGGAGACAAACTGGCTACCCCCGATCCGACACTATCTCCTTGGTTAACCCATGTAAACGGAAGACCTCACGGGCAAAAATTGAAGCAAGCTCCTGAGCAGTAGGCAACTTCTTCAAGGGAATGCAATGTGACATTTTAGAAAAACGGTCAACCACCATAAGATAACAGTATTGCCATTGGAAACAGGGAGCTCGACAATGAAGTCCATGGAAAGATGTGTCCAAGGACGCTCACCATTAGCAATAGGTTGAAGAAGACCCACAGGAAGACGTCAAGGAGTCTTATTCTGTGCACAAACTGAGCAGGAGGCAACATATGCAGCAATATCAGGACGAAGACCTGGCCACCAGAATTGTCGAGTGACAGACCAAATCATTTGGTTCTTGCCTGGGTGACCTGTGGCTTTAGGATAGTGGTAAGTGTGCAAAAGTTTAGTTTGAAGATTCTCAGGAACAAAACACTTACCACTAGGTTTCTCAGGAGGTGCATTGGTTTGTGCAGCCAGGATCTCCTCCCCCAAGGGAGAAGTCAAATTAGTACGTATGGTAGCCAAAATATGGTCAGGAGGTATAACTGGAGTAGGTACAGACTCCTCCTTGGACAGAGGTGAAAATTGTCGAGAGAGGGCATCAGTCCTAACATTCTTACTACCAGGCAGGTAGGAGACCACATAATTAAACCGAGACAAAAATAGCACCCATCTGGCCTGTCGGGGCGACAAACGTTTTGCTTCAGATAGATAAGTTAAATTCTTGTGGTCAGTAAGAATGAGCACTGGCACACTAGTACCCTCGAGAAGATGCCTCCATTCCTTGAGTGCCAAAATTATGGCCAGTAATTCCCTGTCGCCAATTTCATAATTGCACTCCACTGGAGACAATTTCTTAGAGAAGAAACCACACGGATGCAAGGAACCGTCAGGTATAGGACGTTGAGACAAGAGGGCACCTACTCCAGTCTCAGACGCATCGACCTCAAGAACGAAAGGCAGGACAGGGTTAGGATGAGCCAGAACTGGAGTGGCAGCAAAGGCAGTCTTAAGACTATCAAAGGCCTTAATGGCAGCAGGTGACCAATGGAGTGGATCATTCTCTTTACGGGTCATGTCTGTGATAGGTTTGACCAAGGAAGAAAAGTTTTTAATAAACTTTCTATAGTAATTCGCGAACCCCAAAAAACGTTGAATAGACCGAAGACCAACTGGGCGAGGCCACTGCAGATAACTTGTCAGGATCCATGGAGAACCCTGCAACTGAGATAACATAACCTAGGAAGGTTACTTGAGTCTGATGGAACTCACATTTCTCAAGTTTGCAAAACAGGCCGTTCTCACGTAGTCTCTGAAGAACCCGTGTAACATCAGAACGATGAGCCTCAAGTGTGGGGGAGTGTATGAGGATGTCGTCTAAGTACACCACAATACACTGTTGCAACATATCTCATAGGACATCATTAATAAATTCCTGGAAAACAGCAGGAGAATGTAATAGTAGCAATTTGAACAAGCCTTTAATTTTGTTTTGTAACTAAGAACCAACAATTTCCTCAAAAGTAGATTTGTAACATAAAAGAAGCTTGATGAATTCGTTGTCAGTGCTTCATATAATGTATTACTATTTGCCCAATAAGTGACAGTTTATTAACTTCATAAACTGTATTTCTTTCAGGGCAATTGATAATGCAAACAGTTCAAATTAAGCAGTAACGTAAAATATAGTATTCCTTGATTAGGCAGGTAAAGTTCATCAAATTAAGTAAGGATAACGATTAATAATGAAATAATTAGGTCTGACCTGAGAACGCAGGAGTTTGTTACTTGTCCGTTTGCTATGAACAGCAGCGTGGTACTCACAGGGAGAGCGGTTGTGGCTGCAGCTGATGACGTCACCGCTACTTGCTGTGCTGTGTCTGAAGCTGCTTGAATCCTGTTACCTTGTAAATGCTTCAGGGTTTGATGTCGAGTTAGTTTGATTTCCATACAGTAGGTAATATCTTCCAGTGTTGAATTGAGTAGTAGAGCTGCTAGATGTAGGAATGAAAAATAAGAGATGTTAACAGTAACTCTTCAAATAAGAAATTGTGAGGCTGTTGGAGAGTGAGGAAAAACTCTCAGTGTCATGCTTGTGCTTTGAATCCTTTCTCAATTAACCAGCAATGAGTGCTGGGGGGAAGTGCTTGATATAGGAGGCTCTTAAAGGGACAGATCATTAGCAAGCAGTAACCCTGACAGAGCCCCCCACAAAAAGAACCACAGCGAGGTTCAAGGCCTGGGACGATCAGGGTTACGTCTATGGAAGAGAGAGATCAGACGTGGAGCAGATATGTTCGAGGCAGGCTCCCAGGAATCATCTTCATGGCCAAAACCTTTCCAATGAACCAAATAGAAAAGATTCCCATGACGGAGTCTAGAATCCAGAATGCTATGAACCTCATACTGGCTATCAAGGGTAGCAGAAGGTATTGGGTCTTCTGATGTAACATTTGATATGGGTAGGTTGCAAGGTTTAATAAGAGACACATGGAAAGTCGGATGTATCTTAAAAGTTGATGGTAGTTGGAGTGTAACTGTTGTTGGACCATTTACCCTGACGATAGGGTAAGGACCCAAAAAGAGTTTACCTAGTTTCCTACAAGGATAAGGTATCTTGAGGTTCTTAGTGGAGAGCCATACTTGTTGTCCTACGGAATATTGAGGACTAGGTCTGTGGCGAAGATCGTAGTACCTGCGTTGTGATGCCTGTGCCTGAAGAATATGTTCACGAATTGAAGAAAAGTTGGCAGAAATGTCGTTAACCAGATCATTCACCTGAGGACATGGGGTGTCAATCTTCGGAAGTAGTGTGAAATTTGGATGTAAACCATAATTTACAAAAAATGGTGATGTGCCAGTTGTGGAACTCTTATTATTATTATAGGCAAATTCTGCTAGGGGCAAGTAGGTGGCCCATGAATCTTGTTGGTGAGAGCAGAAGCAACGTAGGTATTGTTCTAGCCACTGGTTCACCCTCTCCGTCTGCCCATTCGTTTGAGGATGGTAAGCAGTGGTGAGTTTTTGTTCTATATGCAGAGCAGCACACAAATTTCTCCAGAACTTAGATGTGAATTGGGTTCCACGGTCACTAAGGATGGTTTTAGGTATTCCATGCAGTCTTACAATGTTTTGAATGAACAATTCACTGGTGATCTTGGAAGTGGGTAGGGAGGTAACCGGTATGAAATGTGCCATCTTTGAGAATAGATCGGTGACAACCATTATAGTGGTGTATTTGTTAGAGACAGGTAAGTCCACGATAAAGTCCAGGGATACCGCCTCCCAGGGTACTTGTGGTACAGGTAAAGGCTGTAAAAGACCCACAGGGAGTTGTTTAGAAGGTTTGGAGGTTGCACATGTAACGCATTTAGAAATATATTCTTTGAGATCGAGGTTAAGAGTAGGCCACCAAAAAGATCTCTTAAGTAAATCCAAAGTTTTATCCCTTCCCATGTGTCCAGCAAGGGGGGACTCATGAACTGTTTTCAAGATTGAAGATCTAAGATTTTGAGGTATGTATAGCTTCCCGTCCTTATAGAGTAGGCCATCAGAATTGTAGGTAAGATCTGTATGAGGTACTGATGGATCAATAGCAGTAGCATCTTTTATCACTGTAGTTAGACTTGTTATAACACCAATGATAGAGTCCTTAGGGACAACAGTAGTAGGAATGCATGGTATTATAGGTTTAGGACCTTGTCTAGAGAGGGCGTCAGCCTTGCCATTTTTTGTACCAGGCCTGTAGGTAATGATGTAATGGAAACGAGAAAAGTAAAGACTCCAGCGTAATTGTCTGGAGGATAGGGTTCGATTGGACTGAAGATATTGCAGATTTTTGTGGTCAGTATATATGACAGTTGGTTGTGTTGCGCCCTCAAGCAAGTGCCTCCAGTGATCGAAGGAACACTTTATTGCAAGTAATTCTTTCTCGCCAACTGGATAATTTAACTCTGCTGGTTGCATCAATCTAGAGAAGAATGCGACCGGATGTAAGGGATCTTTGAATGATTTCCTTTGAGAGAGGATTGCCCCTATTGCGAACTCAGAAGCGTCAACTTCCAGGATGAATTGCTTTTCTAAATCCGGGTATTGGAGAATGGGTGCTGTAGTGAATTTATTTTTTAAAAGGTCAAATACCTGTTGAGTATGGCTTGTCCACCTGAAAGGATGATTCAATTTGGTGAGCTCAGTAAGAGGTTTGGTAATAGCAGCAAATCCAGGAATGAATTTCCTATAATAATTTGAGAAGCCAAGGAAACGTTGAACATCTTTCTTACATTGAGGAGTTGGCCAATTATGAATGGCCTGAACCTTGTCATCTTGCATCTTGATTCCTTCAGGGGAGATGTTATAACCCAGAAAAGAGATATTATTTGATTCAAATATACATTTTTCTAGTTTAGTGTATAGGTTATTTTTTCGTAACCTAGTGAGAACCTCTCTAACATGCATTCTATGTTGATCTAAATTTTGTGAGTAAACTAGAATATCGTCCAAATAGACAACAACATATACATCCAAAATATCTCTGAAAAGATCATTGATTAAGCATTGGAATGTTGCTGGGGCATTGCACAGACCGAATGGCATCACTGTATATTCGAATAGCCCATATCTAGTCCGAAAAGCAGTGAGCCATTCGTCGCCAGCTCTCATTCGTATAAGATTATAGGCACCTCGAAGATCCAATTTCGTGAAAATTGAGGCCCCCTTAATCTTTCAATTAATTCAGGGATCAAAGGTAGGGGGTACCTGTTTTTTCTGGTACGCCTGTTCAATTCCCTGTAATCGATAATTGGTCTTAACGTGCCATCTTTATTGGTAACAAAAAATATGCCTGCACCTGCAGGAGAGGTACTAGGTCTTATAAAACCTTTTCGGAGGTTCTCATCGATATAATTTTTAAGGTGTTCTAGTTCTGGTTTTGAAAGGGGGTAGATATGTCCATAGGGAATTGAAACTCCTGGGAGTAAATCAATAGGACAATCGTAATCCCTATGAGGGGGCAAACATTCAGCTTCTTTTTTATTAAAAACATCTGAGAAGTCTGCATATTGTTTGGGTAAAATATTATCCTCAACCTGTAGCATAATTAAATCTGATGATGTCTCACTATTTTGAGTGAGATGAGGGAAAGATAAACTGAGGTCATTCCAGTTTATAGTTGGTTTGTGTTTACAAAACCAATTTATACCAAGGATTACATTAAACATTGGTGAAGATATGACATCAAAAGTGAGTGTTTCTGTGATGTGTGTGCAAGATGTTACCTGTAATGGTGTAGTTTGGTGTGTGACAGGACCTGATTTTAAAAAAGAGCCATCAATGACCTTCACAGAGACTGGAGTTTTCTTAGAGACCAGAGGTATTTTATTCTGTTTCACAAAAGAAAAATCAACAAAATTTCTACATGAGCCGGTGTCCAGGATAGCTTCAGTTGTTATCCTGATTTGATCCCACTGTAAAATAATAGGGATAGTTAAATATGAGGGTTTAATGGTTTTCATCAACAGGGATTCAGAGATGTTAGGCAACCTACCCTTCTTATTCTTAGCCAGAACTGGGCAGTCCTTTACTTCATGTGTGGGGCAGGCACAATACATGCACAAACTATGCAACTTCCTCCTAGTCTTTTCCTGAGAGGAGAGGGGACCCTTCATAAAAAGTCAAAGAGAGAGAACAGCACTCCATGAGATAGAACAGAAGCTGGAATAACTTCCATGCATGTTCATTTTTATTGAATTCCTCAGGGTGCCAGTTCTTTTTGCACACTACACCCCTTCACAGAGAAAAAATATCCTGAAGCATATCAGTCTGACCCTGCCCAATGACAGTCCAGCGCCGAAATACCAGGCAATTCTTCTCTGAACAAGGGAAGCAACAACCCCAGACGATCGTTTCGGCCTTCTATGGGCCTCGTCAGTGAGGTGCAGTTGTATCTCTCTAAGGGCAAGTGTGCATGGAGTCCACGTCTGGTTTCCCCATTACTCTTAGGGTGACCCAAGAATAATTTGCATAAAAAGTCAAAGAGAGAGAACAGCACTCCATGAGATAGAACAGAAGCTGGAATAACTTCCATGCATGTTCATTTTTATTGAATTCCTCAGGGTGCCAGTTCTTTTTGCACACTACACCCCTTCACAGAGAAAAAATATCCTGAAGCATATCAGTCTGACCCTGCCCAATGACAGTCCAGCGCCGAAATACCAGGCAATTCTTCTCTGAACAAGGGAAGCAACAACCCCAGACGATCGTTTCGGCCTTCTATGGGCCTCGTCAGTGAGGTGCAGTTGTATCTCTCTAAGGGCAAGTGTGCATGGAGTCCACGTCTGGTTTCCCCATTACTCTTAGGGTGACCCAAGAATAATTTGCATAAAAAGTCAAAGAGAGAGAACAGCACTCCATGAGATAGAACAGAAGCTGGAATAACTTCCATGCATGTTCATTTTTATTGAATTCCTCAGGGTGCCAGTTCTTTTTGCACACTACACCCCTTCACAGAGAAAAAATATCCTGAAGCATATCAGTCTGACCCTGCCCAATGACAGTCCAGCGCCGAAATACCAGGCAATTCTTCTCTGAACAAGGGAAGCAACAACCCCAGACGATCGTTTCGGCCTTCTATGGGCCTCGTCAGTGAGGTGCAGTTGTATCTCTCTAAGGGCAAGTGTGCATGGAGTCCACGTCTGGTTTCCCCATTACTCTTAGGGTGACCCAAGAATAATTTGCATAAAAAGTCAAAGAGAGAGAACAGCACTCCATGAGATAGAACAGAAGCTGGAATAACTTCCATGCATGTTCATTTTTATTGAATTCCTCAGGGTGCCAGTTCTTTTTGCACACTACACCCCTTCACAGAGAAAAAATATCCTGAAGCATATCAGTCTGACCCTGCCCAATGACAGTCCAGCGCCGAAATACCAGGCAATTCTTCTCTGAACAAGGGAAGCAACAACCCCAGACGATCGTTTCGGCCTTCTATGGGCCTCGTCAGTGAGGTGCAGTTGTATCTCTCTAAGGGCAAGTGTGCATGGAGTCCACGTCTGGTTTCCCCATTACTCTTAGGGTGACCCAAGAATAATTTGCATAAAAAGTCAAAGAGAGAGAACAGCACTCCATGAGATAGAACAGAAGCTGGAATAACTTCCATGCATGTTCATTTTTATTGAATTCCTCAGGGTGCCAGTTCTTTTTGCACACTACACCCCTTCACAGAGAAAAAATATCCTGAAGCATATCAGTCTGACCCTGCCCAATGACAGTCCAGCGCCGAAATACCAGGCAATTCTTCTCTGAACAAGGGAAGCAACAACCCCAGACGATCGTTTCGGCCTTCTATGGGCCTCGTCAGTGAGGTGCAGTTGTATCTCTCTAAGGGCAAGTGTGCATGGAGTCCACGTCTGGTTTCCCCATTACTCTTAGGGTGACCCAAGAATAATTTGCATAAAAAGTCAAAGAGAGAGAACAGCACTCCATGAGATAGAACAGAAGCTGGAATAACTTCCATGCATGTTCATTTTTATTGAATTCCTCAGGGTGCCAGTTCTTTTTGCACACTACACCCCTTCACAGAGAAAAAATATCCTGAAGCATATCAGTCTGACCCTGCCCAATGACAGTCCAGCGCCGAAATACCAGGCAATTCTTCTCTGAACAAGGGAAGCAACAACCCCAGACGATCGTTTCGGCCTTCTATGGGCCTCGTCAGTGAGGTGCAGTTGTATCTCTCTAAGGGCAAGTGTGCATGGAGTCCACATCTGGTTTCCCCATTACTCTTAGGGTGACCCAAGAATAATTTTCATAAAAAGTCAAAGAGAGAGAACAGCACTCCATGAGATAGAACAGAAGATGGAATAACTTCCATGCATGTTCATTTTTATTGAATTCCTCAGGGTGCCAGTTCTTTTTGCACACTACACCCCTTCACAGAGAAAAAATATCCTGAAGCATATCAGTCTGACCCTGCCCAATGACAGTCCAGCGCCGAAATACCAGGCAATTCTTCTCTGAACAAGGGAAGCAACAACCCCAGACGATCGTTTCGGCCTTCTATGGGCCTCGTCAGTGAGGTGCAGTTGTATCTCTCTAAGGGCAAGTGTGCATGGAGTCCACGTCTGGTTTCCCCATTACTCTTAGGGTGACCCAAGAATAATTTGCATAAAAAGTCAAAGAGAGAGAACAGCACTCCATGAGATAGAACAGAAGCTGGAATAACTTCCATGCATGTTCATTTTTATTGAATTCCTCAGGGTGCCAGTTCTTTTTGCACACTACACCCCTTCACAGAGAAAAAATATCCTGAAGCATATCAGTCTGACCCTGCCCAATGACAGTCCAGCGCCGAAATACCAGGCAATTCTTCTCTGAACAAGGGAAGCAACAACCCCAGACGATCGTTTCGGCCTTCTATGGGCCTCGTCAGTGAGGTGCAGTTGTATCTCTCTAAGGGCAAGTGTGCATGGAGTCCACGTCTGGTTTCCCCATTACTCTTAGGGTGACCCAAGAATAATTTGCATAAAAAGTCAAAGAGAGAGAACAGCACTCCATGAGATAGAACAGAAGCTGGAATAACTTCCATGCATGTTCATTTTTATTGAATTCCTCAGGGTGCCAGTTCTTTTTGCACACTACACCCCTTCACAGAGAAAAAATATCCTGAAGCATATCAGTCTGACCCTGCCCAATGACAGTCCAGCGCCGAAATACCAGGCAATTCTTCTCTGAACAAGGGAAGCAACAACCCCAGACGATCGTTTCGGCCTTCTATGGGCCTCGTCAGTGAGGTGCAGTTGTATCTCTCTAAGGGCAAGTGTGCATGGAGTCCACGTCTGGTTTCCCCATTACTCTTAGGGTGACCCAAGAATAATTTGCATAAAAAGTCAAAGAGAGAGAACAGCACTCCATGAGATAGAACAGAAGCTGGAATAACTTCCATGCATGTTCATTTTTATTGAATTCCTCAGGGTGCCAGTTCTTTTTGCACACTACACCCCTTCACAGAGAAAAAATATCCTGAAGCATATCAGTCTGACCCTGCCCAATGACAGTCCAGCGCCGAAATACCAGGCAATTCTTCTCTGAACAAGGGAAGCAACAACCCCAGACGATCGTTTCGGCCTTCTATGGGCCTCGTCAGTGAGGTGCAGTTGTATCTCTCTAAGGGCAAGTGTGCATGGAGTCCACGTCTGGTTTCCCCATTACTCTTAGGGTGACCCAAGAATAATTTGCATAAAAAGTCAAAGAGAGAGAACAGCACTCCATGAGATAGAACAGAAGCTGGAATAACTTCCATGCATGTTCATTTTTATTGAATTCCTCAGGGTGCCAGTTCTTTTTGCACACTACACCCCTTCACAGAGAAAAAATATCCTGAAGCATATCAGTCTGACCCTGCCCAATGACAGTCCAGCGCCGAAATACCAGGCAATTCTTCTCTGAACAAGGGAAGCAACAACCCCAGACGATCGTTTCGGCCTTCTATGGGCCTCGTCAGTGAGGTGCAGTTGTATCTCTCTAAGGGCAAGTGTGCATGGAGTCCACGTCTGGTTTCCCCATTACTCTTAGGGTGACCCAAGAATAATTTGCATAAAAAGTCAAAGAGAGAGAACAGCACTCCATGAGATAGAACAGAAGCTGGAATAACTTCCATGCATGTTCATTTTTATTGAATTCCTCAGGGTGCCAGTTCTTTTTGCACACTACACCCCTTCACAGAGAAAAAATATCCTGAAGCATATCAGTCTGACCCTGCCCAATGACAGTCCAGCGCCGAAATACCAGGCAATTCTTCTCTGAACAAGGGAAGCAACAACCCCAGACGATCGTTTCGGCCTTCTATGGGCCTCGTCAGTGAGGTGCAGTTGTATCTCTCTAAGGGCAAGTGTGCATGGAGTCCACGTCTGGTTTCCCCATTACTCTTAGGGTGACCCAAGAATAATTTGCATAAAAAGTCAAAGAGAGAGAACAGCACTCCATGAGATAGAACAGAAGCTGGAATAACTTCCATGCATGTTCATTTTTATTGAATTCCTCAGGGTGCCAGTTCTTTTTGCACACTACACCCCTTCACAGAGAAAAAATATCCTGAAGCATATCAGTCTGACCCTGCCCAATGACAGTCCAGCGCCGAAATACCAGGCAATTCTTCTCTGAACAAGGGAAGCAACAACCCCAGACGATCGTTTCGGCCTTCTATGGGCCTCGTCAGTGAGGTGCAGTTGTATCTCTCTAAGGGCAAGTGTGCATGGAGTCCACATCTGGTTTCCCCATTACTCTTAGGGTGACCCAAGAATAATTTTCATAAAAAGTCAAAGAGAGAGAACAGCACTCCATGAGATAGAACAGAAGATGGAATAACTTCCATGCATGTTCATTTTTATTGAATTCCTCAGGGTGCCAGTTCTTTTTGCACACTACACCCCTTCACAGAGAAAAAATATCCTGAAGCATATCAGTCTGACCCTGCCCAATGACAGTCCAGCGCCGAAATACCAGGCAATTCTTCTCTGAACAAGGGAAGCAACAACCCCAGACGATCGTTTCGGCCTTCTATGGGCCTCGTCAGTGAGGTGCAGTTGTATCTCTCTAAGGGCAAGTGTGCATGGAGTCCACATCTGGTTTCCCCATTACTCTTAGGGTGACCCAAGAATAATTTGCATAAAAAGTCAAAGAGAGAGAACAGCACTCCATGAGATAGAACAGAAGCTGGAATAACTTCCATGCATGTTCATTTTTATTGAATTCCTCAGGGTGCCAGTTCTTTTTGCACACTACACCCCTTCACAGAGAAAAAATATCCTGAAGCATATCAGTCTGACCCTGCCCAATGACAGTCCAGCGCCGAAATACCAGGCAATTCTTCTCTGAACAAGGGAAGCAACAACCCCAGACGATCGTTTCGGCCTTCTATGGGCCTCGTCAGTGAGGTGCAGTTGTATCTCTCTAAGGGCAAGTGTGCATGGAGTCCACATGTGGTTTCCCCATTACTCTTAGGGTGACCCAAGAATAATTTGCATAAAAAGTCAAAGAGAGAGAACAGCACTCCATGAGATAGAACAGAAGCTGGAATAACTTCCATGCATGTTCATTTTTATTGAATTCCTCAGGGTGCCAGTTCTTTTTGCACACTACACCCCTTCACAGAGAAAAAATATCCTGAAGCATATCAGTCTGACCCTGCCCAATGACAGTCCAGCGCCGAAATACCAGGCAATTCTTCTCTGAACAAGGGAAGCAACAACCCCAGACGATCGTTTCGGCCTTCTATGGGGCTCGTCAGTGAGGTGCAGTTGTATCTCTCTAAGGGCAAGTGTGCATGGAGTCCACGTCTGGTTTCCCCATTACTCTTAGGGTGACCCAAGAATAATTTGCATAAAAAGTCAAAGAGAGAGAACAGTTCTCTGTGAAGGGGCGTAGTGTGCAAAAAGAACTGGCACCCTGAGGAATTCAATAAAAATGAACATGCATGGAAGTTATTCCAGCTTCTGTTCTATCTCATGGAGTGCTGTTCTCTCTCTTTGACTTTTTATGCAAATTATTCTTGGGTCACCCTAAGAGTAATGGGGAAACCAGACGTGGACTCCATGCACACTTGCCCTTAGAGAGATACAACTGCACCTCACTGACAAGGCCCATAGAAGGCCGAAACGATCGTCTGGGGTTGTTGCTTCCCTTGTTCAGAGAAGAATTGCCTGGTATTTCGGCGCTGGACTGTCATTGGGCAGGGTCAGACTGATATGCTTCAGGATATTTTTTCTCTGTGAAGGGGCGTAGTGTGCAAAAAGAACTGGCACCCTGAGGAATTCAATAAAAATGAACATGCATGGAAGTTATTCCAGCTTCTGTTCTATCTCATGGAGTGCTGTTCTCTCTCTTTGACTTTTTATGCAAATTATTCTTGGGTCACCCTAAGAGTAATGGGGAAACCAGACGTGGACTCCATGCACACTTGCCCTTAGAGAGATACAACTGCACCTCACTGACGAGGCCCATAGAAGGCCGAAACGATCGTCTGGGGTTGTTGCCTCCCTTGTTCAGAGAAGAATTGCCTGGTATTTCGGCGCTGGACTGTCATTGGGCAGGGTCAGACTGATATGCTTCAGGATATTTTTTCTCTGTGAAGGGGCGTAGTGTGCAAAAAGAACTGGCACCCTGAGGAATTCAATAAAAATGAACATGCATGGAAGTTATTCCAGCTTCTGTTCTATCTCATGGAGTGCTGTTCTCTCTCTTTGACTTTTTATGCAAATTATTCTTGGGTCACCCTAAGAGTAATGGGGAAACCAGACGTGGACTCCATGCACACTTGCCCTTAGAGAGATACAACTGCACCTCACTGACGAGGCCCATAGAAGGCCGAAACGATCGTCTGGGGTTGTTGCTTCCCTTGTTCAGAGAAGAATTGCCTGGTATTTCGGCGCTGGACTGTCATTGGGCAGGGTCAGACTGATATGCTTCAGGATATTTTTTCTCTGTGAAGGGGCGTAGTGTGCAAAAAGAACTGGCACCCTGAGGAATTCAATAAAAATGAACATGCATGGAAGTTATTCCAGCTTCTGTTCTATCTCATGGAGTGCTGTTCTCTCTCTTTGACTTTTTATGCAAATTATTCTTGGGTCACCCTAAGAGTAATGGGGAAACCAGACGTGGACTCCATGCACACTTGCCCTTAGAGAGATACAACTGCACCTCACTGACGAGGCCCATAGAAGGCCGAAACGATCGTCTGGGGTTGTTGCTTCCCTTGTTCAGAGAAGAATTGCCTGGTATTTCGGCGCTGGACTGTCATTGGGCAGGGTCAGACTGATATGCTTCAGGATATTTTTTCTCTGTGAAGGGGCGTAGTGTGCAAAAAGAACTGGCACCCTGAGGAATTCAATAAAAATGAACATGCATGGAAGTTATTCCAGCTTCTGTTCTATCTCATGGAGTGCTGTTCTCTCTCTTTGACCCTTCATAAAGCCTATGTCCATAGGTTGCGGTGATTCCTTAGTTTGATAAACAGGAGTGGAGAGAAAGCTTTTTGTACCGCTAGCCTTTTCAGAGCGGCGTTCCCTAAGCCGTCTATCTATGTTAATAGTGAGAGAAAAGAAATCTTCCAATGAATCTGGAATACCTGTGCGTGAGAGTTCATCCTTTATATCCTCAGACAACCCTAAACGATATTGAGTTTTAAGGGAGACCTCATTCCATCCCGAATCGCGGGCAGAAATTTTAAATTGTGTGATGTAAGACTCCACTGGGTTCTTTCTTTGTTTTAAAGATCTAAGTAAGTTTTCAGCTGTGACCTGTTTGAAAGGGTCATCATATAATGCTGACATTTGATCAAAGAACTCATCTAGAGATCCCAGTATTGTATCATCATTTTCAAAAAAAGAGTCAGCCCAAGCCCTAGGTTCCCCCCTCAAATATGATATCACAGTGAGCACTCTTGATCTTTCTGTGGGATAAGTACGTGGCTTTAATTGAAAAAGCAACATGCAGGAGTTTTTAAACTCTCTGAATCTTGAACGGTCACCAGAGAATTTTTCTGGGGGGGAGACCATAGGTTCAGGGATAGAATCTGCACTTGCAGGTTTGGGTGCCAGAGTCTCTCTTAAGCAGGCCTTCAAAGCCTGATTTTCCACTTGTAATTCATGGAAAGAACCTGATAGAGCTTCTAATCTGTCTGACAGGACTTGAACTTTATCACTTAAAAGATCTTGTTCCATAATTGCTGTTGAGAGTATATGTTTGGTATAGGATAATTCTGTGTACACAAACACTAAATCCTTGCTTCCTTCTGGCTGGTTAATTATGTAATAGTAGCAATTTGAACAAGCCTTTAATTTTGTTTTGTAACTAAGAACCAACAATTTCCTCAAAAGTAGATTTGTAACATAAAAGAAGCTTGATGAATTCGTTGTCAGTGCTTCATATAATGTATTACTATTTGCCCAATAAGTGACAGTTTATTAACTTCATAAACTGTATTTCTTTCAGGGCAATTGATAATGCAAACAGTTCAAATTAAGCAGTAACGTAAAATATAGTATTCCTTGATTAGGCAGGTAAAGTTCATCAAATTAAGTAAGGATAACGATTAATAATGAAATAATTAGGTCTGACCTGAGAACGCAGGAGTTTGTTACTTGTCCGTTTGCTATGAACAGCAGCGTGGTACTCACAGGGAGAGCGGTTGTGGCTGCAGCTGATGACGTCACCGCTACTTGCTGTGCTGTGTGTGAAGCTGCTTGAATCCTGTTACCTTGTAAATGCTTCAGGGTTTGATGTCGAGTTAGTTTGATTTCCATACAGTAGGTAATATCTTCCAGTGTTGAATTGAGTAGTAGAGCTGCTAGATGTAGGAATGAAAAATAAGAGATGTTAACAGTAACTCTTCAAATAAGAAATTGTGAGGCTGTTGGAGAGTGAGGAAAAACTCTCAGTGTCACGCTTGTGCTGTGAATCCTTTCTCAATTAACCAGCAATGAGTGCTGGGGGGAAGTGCTTGATATAGGAGGCTCTTAAAGGGACAGATCATTAGCAAGCAGTAACCCTGACAGAGAATTACATAGGCCAAAAGGCATTACAAGATACTCATAATGCCCGCTCCTGGTGTTAAATGCTGTTTTCCATTCGTGGCCCTCCTTATTCCTAACGAGATTGTATGCTCCTCTCAAATCAAGTTTAGTAAAGACCGTATCCCCCTTGAGGCGGTCAAAGAGTTCCATAATGAGCGGAATAGGGTAAGCATTCTTAATGGTAAGACGATTAAGACCCCTATAATCGATGCATGGTTTTAACTCACCACCCTTTTTCTTTACAAAGAAGAAGCCAGCCCCTGCAGGAGAGCAGGATTTGTGGATGATTCCCCACGGCAGAGCATCGGAAACATACTCCTCCATAGCACAATTCTCCGCAACAGACAGAGGGTAAACCCGGCCCGAGGAGGAATGGCTCCAGGTTGCAGGTCTATGGCACAATCGTAAGACCGGTGAGGAGGCAACGTACCGGCACACACCTTGTCAAAAACGTCTAGGAACTCTCAGTACTCCTCTGGCAATGGAGATACCGAAGAAGTGCACAAGACTTTAACTGGTTTCTGAAGACAAGTGGAAATACATTTTCGAGACTGGGTTTGTGCTTTTGGAGCCAGGGATAACCCAGAACAACCTGAAAATGCAGAGAGTTTATCACCTGGAACTGGAGGGTTTCAAAATGGAGAACCCCAACAGCCATGGATAACGGAGCAGTTTCGTGAGTAAAGAGTGCGGGCTGAAGGGGCCTGCCATCAATGGCCTCAATAGCAAGCGGAATGGACCGAGGCAAAACAGGAATGGAGTGCTTTGATACAAAAGCACTGTCAATAAAATAGCCCACAGCACCGGAGTCAACAAGAGCCTGGGTGACTATGAAGGAGTCCACCCAGGAAAGGACAACCGTGACCAAAGGTTTCTCCTTTAGCGGTTCCGGGGACAAGGATAAAGCACCTAAGGTCTGCCCCCGACAGGACCTTTGGTGTGAGCGTTTCCCGGCCGTGTAGGACAAGACTTCAAAAGGTGGCCCTGTAAGCCACAATAGAGGCAGAGCCCCTCCCTCCTCCTAAAGGCCCTCTCCGCCGCGCAGAGATATGTGAATCCCAACTGCATCAGCTCATCAGTACCTGGTGACTCGGGACCAGGAGGCATGGGAGGAGAGGGAGGCATGGGTGGGAACGAACACGTAGGAGACAATGGTTCAGGAGGCTTCCGCAAGCACTCCTTGAAAGAAGGCCTCTCACTTAGTCTGATTTAAATTAGAATAAAAAAAGACACCAATGCCTCAAGATCTTCTGGTAAATCTCTGGCAGCAACTTCATCTTTAATCGCATCAGAGAGCCCATGAAAGAAGGCGGCAACAAGGGCTTCATTGTTCCAGCCTACCTCTGCTGCAAGCGTACGGAACTCAATGGCATACTGAGCAACAGATATTGTACCTTGCTGAATGGACATGAGTCGTTTAGCAGCAGAGAAGGAGCAAGCCGGAACATCAAATACCCTTCGAAAGGAGGCCACAAATTCAGGGTAATTTGAAATCACAGGTTTATTAGTCTCCCACAAGGGATTAGCCCAGGCAAGAGCTGTGTCAGAGAGTAACGAGATGAGAAATCCCACCTTAGCTCTGTCAGAGAGAAACGTCTGAGGTAACATCTCAAAGTAAATGCCCACCTGGTTCAAAAACCCTTTGCACTGATTAGGATTGCCTCCATATCGCTGAGATAGAGGTGCAGAACCGGACAAGCTCCTGGTAGGACTAGGTGCATCAGTGGAAACAGGAGTAGCCATAACTTGCGGGACACTTTGGTCCAAATGTGCAGTGCGAGTCAGCAGGGTTTGCAGGGCTAGTGCAAATTGATCCAAGCGGTGATCCTGTTCATCCATCCTGGAAATTATGGCAGGTAAAGGTGGATTATTAGCACCATCAGGATTCATGGCCCTTGCGTAAAGTCAGGGTGCCAGGAATCAGACTGAGATGAGAAGTGCAAAAATAATCACACCTTTATTAATAGCAAAAAATAATAAAAAGTCCACAAGTCAAATAACAAGCCAGGAGTCAAAACCAGAGCTGGTAGTCAGACGAGCCAAGTCAGGAGCCAAAGCGAGTAGTCAGACGAGCCGGAATTAGGAACAAGGAGAACAGCAGAGTCAGGAACAAGCCAGGGATCAGGAACCAGGAGGGACGTCAGACAGCCAGGTAATACACAGGAGCTCTCACAAACAGGTCTGAGGCAATGCAAGGGCAAAGCATACTGAACAAAGGCCCTTTAAATAATAAGTGATGACATCACAATTCTGAGACTGTATCCTGTCTTACATGGATGATGTAAACCAGTCTGGCTAAAGCTCTCATGCGAGATTCATGGACCCCAGGAACCCACAAATCTTATATTTCCACATGGTCCAGATGGTCTGGCTGGTGCATGCTTAGGGGTCTGGATCCCTTTTCAGCACCTCTAACTCAAATTCTAAATTTTCTTTCTGATCTCTTCGACCTAGGTCTTGCATACAGGACTATCAACCTTTCCAGATCTGCTATTTCTGCTAGACATGACTTTATTAATAATCTTCCAATCGGAAAACATCCTTTAGTATGTCGTCTTCTCAAATCTATTAGATTAAAAAGACCTCCCACCCCAAAACACAATTCCTTTTGGGATGTAGATTTAATTTTTTCTCTTTTTAAATCTTGGCCTTCTAATGATCTCTCATTAAAACAAATTTCTGCTAAACTAGCTACCCTTCTTTGCCTTATCTCCTTTCGCAGGGTTTCTGATGTCTGGGCTCTAGATTTCAACTCTAAATCTTTTTCTCCTGAAGGTGTCACTTTCCTCATTTCCCGCAGAACTAAGACCTTATCCTCTTCTATCTTATATCCTTATTTTCCTTCTGAACCCTCTCTTTGTGTTGTATCTTGTCTCAGCAACTTTCCATAAACGCAGTTCTGTATTTTACACACCAAATAGGATATGTCCGATCCAACCCATTAACAAAGGGTATACCACGGATGTCCAGAAACTCCTCCTAAAGGCTGTTTGGTAACTGGAAAGTTCACACATCAATAATAAAGGGTTTTTCTTTCAAGAGTTATCTTCATAGTAGAATAAATCCAAAAGCAACCTTGATGCAAGTGGAATAACATTTCAGTAACTGACTTGAAGCAAAGGTGGTATTCTATGATTGTTTCATGTTTAAATTTAATGAGCTCTTCATTGCAATCTGTTGTATTGCTAATGTTTGTCTATGAAAATGTCATGGCTATGTGCTGGGTTTATGCACCTGTTAGCAATAGGTGTGGCTGAGACTCCTAAACTCCATAATTAGTAAGGGTGTCCACATATGTTTTCTATACAGTTTGCCTCCAGGCATTACTCTCATATAATCAAACTTAGCACCCAACCCACTTAAAGGGCCATAATACCCAAATGTTTAAACACTTGAAAGTGATGCAGCATAGCTGTAAAAAGCTGACTAGAAAATATCTCCTGAACAACTCTATGTAAAAAAGAAAGATATTTTACCTCAAATGTTCCTCAGTAGTCACCTCCCATTGTAAAGGATTTCTAAGCAGCATTTTAGTGTGTATGTCCCGGGACATCTGAAAGGATGAGCATCGTGCACTCTCATATTATTTCACCAATCAGGTAAAGGAAGCTTACTATGAAATCTCATGAGAGTTAAGTCAAAACTCATGAGATCACAGTAAGAGTTCATGACCTCAGCACTGCTGATGCTGATTGGCTGCTGTTCATTTCTTCATTTTTTTTTTATTTTTACCTGCAGCTGGGAGCAGGTGAAGTATAACTTTTTACACAGAACTTACTCTGCTGAGCTGAGGAGATTGTGAGGTAAAATATCTTCCTTTTTTACATAGAGATGGTTAGGTGATATTTTCCGGTCAGCTTTTTACAGTTATACTGCATCAGTTTCAAGTGATTTAGCATATGAGTATTATGTCCCTTTAAGCTTTTACACTTCTGCAGACATTGAAAAAAGCATGCTGCCCTCATATCTCCTGCAGCAGCATTCTTACAAACATGTGGCTTCTAGTACAAGTAGTAAGTTACCCATGATTGAAATCAGTGGGCGTAATCTGGGCAGTATGAGGGTACTGACTGACAGTAAGGTTGTAAATTAGGGCTTAGAAAACCAGGCTACATGCTTATTTTTTAAGACCACCATGGTCATCCCTGATTTTGTTAAACTTTGGTGACTGTGCAGTGGCTGTAGCAAATAAGGACTGGCTTTGTAGAGGAATAGTACCTAGGAAGGAGACAATAATTGGTACCATACCATGCAGTCCTTGACTTCTTCTGCACCAGGACGGTACTGTGTACACTAATCTGCTGCACTGACATCTATGAACAATCCTGCCTTCTGGTGAGATAATTAGGAGGCAACTGTTGGTATGTAAATCCCCTTCTTTCTATAACCATGTAATTCTTAGCAGCAGGGTCTCGATAGTCAAAGGCCTCTAGTTATTAAGGTCTGGCGGACCTGATCCGACACTGCGGATCAGGTCCGCCAGACCTCGCTGAATACGGCGAGCAATACGCTCGCCGTATTCAACATTGCACCAGCAGCTCACAAGAGCTGCTGGTGCAACGCCGCCCCCTGCATACTCGCGGCTAATAGGCCGCCAGCAGGGGGTGTCAATCAACCCGATCGTACTCGATTGGGTTGATTTCTGGCGGTCTGTCCGCCTGCTATGAGCAGGCGGACAGGTTATGGAGCAGCGGTCTTTGTGACCACTACTTCATAACTGCTGTTTCTGGCAAGCCTGCAGGCTCGCCAGAAACACGGGGCATCAAGCTCCAATCGGAGCTTGATAAAAAATGCCCCAAAGGCTCTTTTCAAACAGTGACACATTTGGGCCTAAATAATTATAATTATTGCCACACACCATTAGGAATTTGCAGGGCATCATTCAGGGTTACAAGCCCCAGGTTCCCCTAAGGACAACCTTGTATTAAACAAAATATCTTGGTGAATCACACGGAGGCCAGGTGCTTGGTTTGATTACCTTGTCTTCTGCTGCATTTGATTCAACAGTGAAAAATAATAATAATGATACTTTATATAAAAAAAATATTTCTGGAAGCATTTGTTTGGTAGTAACTCCTGTGTTGCATATGATAGGAACACTGCTTTTCACCTCAACCACCTGGTCCCTACAGGTAAGTGCACTAAGGTTAGAGACCAGGGTGTATGTCCATTGATCTTTTGTGTGTCTGTTTATGTGTGTGTGTGTGTGCCACTCTGGGTGCTGTGTGCCTAAATGTGTGCTATATTTTTATAAGTGCTTGTGGATTAGGGTATTGTGTGTGTAATGAGTGTGGATATGTGTATGTGCAATAGAACTAATGGTGTACACCCAGTATTGCAGCTATTGTTCAAAGGAACAATAAAATCAAAATTAAACTTCAATTTATTGGCTTAGTTCCTTTGGTATTCTTTGTTAAAGAGTAATAGGTGATCTCCCGAGTGGTCACATGTCTGGCAGTGGTGTTTGTATCTATGTATAACATTGCTATAAACAATGGTGCAAACACTGCTGCCATAGACTGCTAAAGACACGTATGCACTAACAGCCTACCTAGCTTTACTCTTCAACAAAGGATGTCAAGAGAACAAATTAAATTACATAATAGAAGGGAACGGGAGAGTTGTTTGCAATCACATGCTCTATCTGAATCATGAAAGTGTAATTTATTTTACTTTCCCTTTAATTAAAGGGATATGAAACCCAAAATAATTATTTTGTGAATCAGACAGAGCAAACAATTTTTAAAAAGTTTCCAATTTACTTCTGTTATAAAATTTGCATTGTTCCCATGGTGTTCTTTGTTGAAGAGATACCTAGGTAGGTGTCTGGAGCACTACATGGCAGGAAATAGTGCTGCCCTCTAGTGCTCTTACAAATGGATAACATTCTTGCAAAACTGCTGCCATGTAGTGCTCCAGGCACGTGCACGCTCCTAGCTTATGACTCTACTTTTCAACAAAGGATACTAAGAGAATGAAGAAAATGTTATTATAGAAACAGAAAGTTGTTTATAATTGCATGCTCTTTCTGAATTATGAAAAAAAATCATGTCCCTTTAAGTTAAACAAATCGGTCATCTTTGCATGTTCACCATGTGCCTTCATGCTTATCCTCACATACCCATACACTTTAATTTATTGGGAAAAATAAATACATCATTTCTGTTGTGTTGGTATGGAATTACATATCAGCCAAGTCTAAACATTTTAAAACAAATTAACATCAAGTTTTACTACATTTGGAGTTCCAAACTCTAGTCACTGTGCCATATTTGGAGGAGCAAATGGGGGGTTTAGTCTGCAGGCAACAAGCCTAGCCATGGTATTGTTAGTAATAAGGACATTTTTCTGCAGTTGTTATCAGTGAAAGCCAATTAGGGAAAGATGTGTAGCAGGGTTAACCTTAATGTCTGCAGTGTGCATTTCAAGTTCTGAAAATGAGAAATTGCTAGATTTTCATCTTAAATGACACAAAAAGGGGGACAAATAATGAAAGTATATTGCAAAGTTATTTCATTATGCATAACTAAATATTGTATATATATATATATAAAAAAAAATCTCAATTTCTTTATTGTCCCTTTAACGCAGTGCTGGCATCAGTTTATTATGAGCTGGTATTCAGATTTCATTCCCAGAAGGCCTCTGGTGAAGGTGCTAAGTGGGTTTCAAAAGATTACTTCCTTGTCCAACAGAGAACATTGTGGATAGGAGCTTATATGTGCACTGACACTTGATTTATGGAGTTTGCAAAAGGTTTTGACCCTGCTCCTCATTTTCAATTGATAAGAAAACAGATATAGGGATCAGTGTAAACATTTGCAAATGGAAACTAAATTGCTTGACACTAAGGAAGCAAAAGATTACTTATTAATGGAACATATTCATCCTGGTGTAGTGTTACTATCAGTTCCCAGTGGGATGAGCTCTGCAGATCATCATCAGAGATGTACAACAGGAATGAGATAAGTCTCTGTTTCGGAATTGACAAAGTACAATGTGCATAAATGAATAGAACAAAGAAATTAGTTATATAAGTGCTACATAAAGAGGCTGGGTTTGTTTAAAAGAAAAAAATAAAAAGGTCAATTTTACTAAAAATGTAGTGAGTATTTCGCTCACACACTAACTTTTAACTTTAATTGCCTATTCGATATCACTCACGTGCTAACTCGAAACTACACTAGATCACCTACGCTAAAGCCCAAGGTGCGTTAGGCATACTTTGCATTTCTATGTTTTTCCCTTAGAAGAAAATGTTCTTTTTACTTTAAGATATTTATTTCTAAATATATTTGAATATTTTATTGCAAAATATCTATACCTATATATCTATATGACTGTATACAGATATAGATATAAATTATATATAGTAAATACAGATATAAATAAAAATCTCTATTGTCATGAGATGCAGGACACAGCAAAGATGGTACAACTCTATTTTATTGCAGAGCATGGAAATATACATCTGGTAGCATTGATCTCACTTAGTAACTGCGACACAGACAAATGGGCCTAAGCCCCGCCCCCATCCGGTGATGTCACTTCCCACTCTCATCACATCTTCCCTTTTTCAAAGGACAAGGCATACATTTTCTTTCTCAATTGAATACAACAAATAAAGTATACAACAACAGTTTTGAATAGTATATAACAAATAACAAGTTAAAGAGAATATCTGTATAAACAACATGAATTACATCCTGACTTGAACATCGGGGTAGACTACCCTAGTCCACAGTGACCATGGGATTATTCTGCCCATACTTCCGGTCACTGCTCTAACTAATGTTAATCCCGATATCAGGCCGGAAGTTTCATCACTCTTCCGCTTGATGTAACTCTACATGAACTGTCCTCTGATACAGAAGAAGGTGATTGAGAGTCTGCTGGAGGCAAAGACATATCCCCACTGTGATCTTGCTGAGGGGAAGGCACCCCTCTTAAAACAGGGGATCCCACCAGCGGTGGTACTGAGGCATCCAGTTCCAAACTCTCAGGTACAGGCTGAAGACGTTTTTGATTTTGACGTGTGACTGTCCCTCCATCAGTAAGGACTACATAATACCTTGGTTCTGGAGAGCGTCCAATTACCGTAGCAGACTTCTTCTCATCATCCAGTTTAATTCTGACACTTTGCTCCGCATTCAGCTCCTGCAAGGGCCTCACAGAATGTCTCCTGTCGTAGAAGAATCGATAGCCCCTTTTTGCCTCTTCATCCCTCCTAAGGACTTCGTCCTGAGGAATGGAGCTAGTTGGCTGGAAGACACCCACAGAGGGTAAGGTGGTGCGAATCTAGCATCCTAGCATCAGCTGTGCCGGGCTAAACCCTGTGGCTTGAATGGGAGTCACCCTATAGGATAAGAGGGCCAGGTACGGCTCAGATTGCTTCAAAATGAACTTTGTTGTTTGAACTGCCCTTTCAGCCATTCCATTGGCCTGCGGGTAATGTGGACTTGTATGAAAAGGTGAGAGTAAGCGCTAAAAGAGCTTAAAAGGCTAACAAACTTGTGGCTAAATCTTACAATTTATTACCTTCGATAAAGGCTAAACATAAAATATCACAATAAAACCACAATAACACAATAAAATTAGAAACATGGATCCATGTCTAACTACTAAAAACAAAAGTACATAATAAAATCTCCTGGGAGATGCGAATTACAGTGGGAGTGTTGACACTCCTTGATGGTGATACACAAGTGTGGGAAGTAGAATAGAAATGCAAATACTAATACTTATAAGCAAAGTTATAAACCATAAAACGATTCCAAACTCACAATGTCAATCAAATATAAAGTCAATCAAAAATGGTGAAAAAATAGTGGAAAAAGTAAAATGTGAATGTTCGTATTAAACCGTGGGTGTGTCCTCCAACGTTGCTGATGGGTAGTGAGAGATCTATAGTCAAATGTAGATGTTAGATGAAGTTGTAAAAAAAATGAGTAAAGATGAGTGAAAAATACAATTCAACCTTTAGGCAAAGGTCATTTAGAACCAAAATACAAAAAACAAAAAGCAAAAAATAGAAAAAATAATAATAAATGATAAAATCCACTTTGGTAAAATCATATATGAAATGTAGCAATCCAAAAAAAAAAAGAGTTCGTGTTAGTTGTGTGCAAAAAATGGGGGATTAAAACAAATTCTGTGCCCAGTGTGTTCAATGTCCCATCCGATGTTAAAAGTAAAATCACAATAGATAGCAACAAAAAAACCTGTAGGAAAATAAATAAGGTAATGTGGACTTGATCATATTCTCTGCTGAAAGAACTGAACTCTGTGGAAGCAAACTGCATTCCGTTATCATTCACCAACTCCATTGGTATGCCCCACCGGGCGAACAAGCTCTTGAGACGAGTGATAACGACTTGACTTGTGATTTCATTCAAAGGTGCAATTTCCAAATACCTGGAATAATAGTTGATCACAACTAAGTACTTTTTCCCATGCAGTTCGCACAAATCAGCAGCTATTTTCTGCCACGGGCCTACAGGCAGCGGAGTAGAAATCAAGGGCTCCTTTCTCTGAGTAGGCCTTCGTTCCCGGCAAAAGGCACATTTTGACACATGGCTTGCAATGTCGGAACTGATCCCAGGCCACCATACTGCCGTAGCTGCCCTTTCTCTGCACTTTGTCATGCCTAAGTGGCCATCATGAATCCTGCTTAACATCTCCTGCCGCATGCTAACAGGAATAACAATGAGGTCCTGAAACAGCACCAACCCATCCAGCTCCGTGAGCTGCAACCTTTCTGACTGGTAAGAACTTAAAGACATCCAGGCTGCCCGACTCTCGGGCCAACCTTCTTTTATGTACTTTATAACTTCTTGAAGGTCTGTATCTAAATATGTCTCTTTATTTAATTGTTCTAGCTTCCCTGAAGAAATGGATTTGGAGGCCAGAACTGAATCTACATACACTTTCACATCTGATTCCGTTGAAGACTCTTCAGCAGCAGCCAGCGGGAGCCTGGAAAGTCTATCTGCCACAACCAGTTGTTTCCCCGGCACATGCACTGCCTGAACGTTGAACCTGAGCAGCCTCATTAGAAGTCTCTGGCATCTTAGGGGTGTTTTGTCAATATCATAGCAGTTGATTAGAGGGACTAGCGGTTTATGGTCAGTCTCCAGACTAAATTTCTCTAAACCCACTAGGTAACACTGAAAGCGCTCACAGGCCCAAACTGCAGCCAGGCACTCTCTCAATTTGGGCGTATTTTGACTCAGCAGCCGTCATTGTACAGGAACAGTAGGCGATGGGCTGTAGTTTGTTTTCATTCAACTGCAGGAGGGCGGTCCCTAACCCATAACTGCTCGCATCAGCACTAACCACAGTCTTTTTTGAAGGGTCTTAGAACCCCAACACTGGGGCAGACCCCAGCAGGGACTTGACCTGCATAAAAGTTTCTTACTGTGAAGGTCCCCAGACCCAGGCAACATCTTTCTTTAGCAACTCTGTGATAGGATGTAGTATTGTGGATAAATCTGGAAGGAACCTGCCCACATAATTTACAAGGCCCAATTTTTGTCTCAGCTCATGAACATCAGAAGGACTTTTCATCTGTTCAATAGCACAAATTTCCTTGGGGTCTGGCTTGATGCCATCCCCATTGATGATATGCCCAAAGTAACATAAATCAGTTTTCCTAATATTACATTTCTCTTTATTTAGCTTCAGCCCGGACTCTCTGATAGTCTGCAGTACACAGCTCAATCGCTGATCATGTTCCTCCAATGTAGACCCATACACCAAGATGTTGTCCATGACGACTGCCATGCCCATGTGGTCTCTTAGGAGAGAACTCATTTCTCTTTGAAAGATTTCAGGAGCAGAGGATATCCTGAAGGGGAGTCTGCAGAAGCAAAACAGACCTACCGGTGTAATGAAGGTAGTCAGTTTGCAGCACTTTGGATCTAGGGGTATCTGCCAGAAGCCGCTAGAAGCATCCAATGTAGAGAAGAACTTCGCCCCAGCCAATTTTGGAGCTATGTCTTCAAGTGTCGGCAGCACATATCTCTCTCTCTCTTCACCGCCTCATTCAGCCTTTTCAAATCTACACAGATGCGTACCTTCCGGTTTTTCTTTGCAACAGGCACAATGGGGGCACACCAGTCAGTTGCTTCAACAACCTCTTCAATAACCCCCATATTCTTCATACGCAGAAGCTCCTTCTCCACTTGAGGCATGAGCGGGAACGGAATTCTACGGGGAGTGGTAATGCTGTATGGGACTGCATCATTTTTAATTGATATACGGACTGGGTTGCAATTCAGTAGGCCCAATTCACCAAACATATCATCTGAGATCTCATTCACTCTGGCTACTAGGCCCAAACCACAGGCTGCTTTTCTGCTCAATAAGTTGTTAACACACTGACCTCTAATTACATGCACCCACATGGTGAATTTCCTTTGTTTGTACTCGCAGCTGACAAGAAATTTCCCCGCACAATCAATGTGGCCACCAGGACTATGGACTTTTGATGTTACTTTCGACAGCTGGGGCTGCCGAGGCAGTTTTATGAATGCTGCAAGGGACATTACAGTGATGTCTGCTCCTGTGTCAATCTTAAAGGCAACTTTGGCTCCCATTACAGTAAGAGTAACCCTCCAATCATCTTCTGAACCCGGCCGTTCAACAGACCCGACAAAGGACACTTCTTGACCCTCCTGGTCGCTATCCACCTGCATCTCCTTAATATATTCAGTTTTACACACCACTTCAAAATGGCCCATTCTGTTACATTTTCTACATCTTTTATCTTTAGCAGGGCATATGACACTCTGATCATGGGCACGGTTGCACCATGTGCATCGGGCATGATGCACTCATCCACTTCTGGGCCAATCGGTTGCCCTAGGTCTACCACACACACTGTGCCTTTCACTAGCAGCTCTCCTGAACTGCTGCACTTCATCCACAATACTCTCAGACCTCAGATCAGCACTTTGCTTTTTCACCAGTTCACTCTGGTGGGCCATCCTGATAGCCCCATCCAATGTTAAATCAGACTCTAACTGTAGCTTCAGTGAGACTTCAGCATCTGCAATTCCTATTACTATTCTGTCTCTGAGTTGCTCCTCTTTAGCAACACCAAATTCACAGAATTCAGCTAGTTCATACAGGCTGCGCACAAATGACTCCACAGATTCTCCCACACGCTGAACACGTTTGTGAAAACAAGCCCTCTCATTAATCACATTTCTTTTGGGCACAAAGTGGGCACTGAGTTTGTTCATAACTATTTCAAAGTCAGATTCTTCCCCTTCTTGGAAAGTAAAGGCATTGAACACTGGCTCCACATCATTCCCCATATTGTATAAAAGAGAATTTACTTGTACTTCACCACTCTCCTTGTCCAGCTTGGAAGCAATCCTGAAGCGCTGAAACCACTGACGCCATGTGGGCCAAGCTGTAGGCTGAGAGAAATCAAAAGGCTCAGGTGGGGTAAACTTCGACATCGTCATCAATCAGGGAACAGAAGCGCAGGCAAGAACTTCTGACACCATATCATGAGATGCAGGACACAGCAAAGATGGTACAACTCTATTTTATTGCATGGAAATATACATCTGGTAGCATTGATCTCACTTAGTAACTGCGACACAGACAAACGGGCCTAAACCCCGCCCCATCCGGTGACGTCACTTCGCGCCCTCATCACATCTATATTAAAAGAAAAAAAAATATTTTTTTCAAAGTGAAGAAAATATGAATTTCAAGTATTTTTATTCAAAACACATTAAAAATGAATAAAAATTATATTGCATGTTTCAAAGTAAATGACTGGGAAGGGCTCAAAATTGTATGTATATGCGTGTATATATGTGTTTATATGTGTATATATGTATAAATCTGCGTGAGGATCAGCTCATCAACCTGATTGTTGGAGTCACTGCTGGCTCTCTGCTGGACTACACTATTTTGTCCTTCTTTTATCATTTTGGAATAAAAGTTGTTTTTACTTTTTCTACGTGCCTGGAGTGCTTTTCTTTCTTCAAGAAGATTTCAAGCTTGAGCGCAACTTCTCTTCTTGGATTAGTGTACTCGGCTTTGCCTGTGGCGTGTGTGGCAGACACGCCTGAAGTTTGCAGCCAAGCGCTTGGATTCGCTAAGGGGGTGTGTCCCCCGCCCACTCTCCTGTGTGCCGGGTTATCCTTTTTCATCGAACGCTCAGGAGGAGCGCACCTAACAGTGATTATCCTGGAACTATGTATAAATATGTGCACGTAAATGTTTACACATCTAAACACATACAGTAAATATGCAAATAAAACTTTTATATATAAACAAATACACATATTTAGACTCAAGGCTTTTTTATGGTGATACTCTGCCATCCAGTGATGTTATTAGTGGGGGGCTAACTTATACTGAATACCTAAATAGGCTGTGAAAAGCCCCGGGTGTCGGCAGATGTAAGGAGCAGCAGATACATTTGGGGGGGTCTTTGGGGGATTTTAAAAAAAAATGTTTGTGGTTTGTTGTCCTACTAAACCAAACACTCCCTTTTTGTGGAGACTAGATGACTTTCCTGTTGTCTGACTCAGTTATTATACAGAAACTCTCTATGTCACTCCAATAGTTCTTTAGCATAAATAAATCACCGGATGTGACTCCATCAAGATTATGGGAAACACATAAATGTTACATCAGAGGGGATCTTATAAAGTTTAATGCATACTTGAAAAAACAAAAAAGGGAAAAATATAATTCCTTAACCTTGGATCTATCGAGATTAGATCATTTACATAAATTATATCCCAGGGATGATAATATATTAAAGCAACTGACAGACACTAGGCAGTTATTACAAAGCCAGTTAAATCAACAAACTTGTCAATCAGCTTTTTATTAAAAAAGGAAATTTTTTCATGAAGGTAATAAATCCGGAAAATTACTATCAAGAGCCCTTAAAAAGAAGAGCCTTAGATCCTATGTACATAAATTAAAAACTAAAGAAGGGAAGATTGTTAAAACTATTAAGGAAATAGGACAAAATTTTAGGAATTATTATTCAGAACTATATAATTTACAAGATAAATTTTCTTTGGAAGACTATAAATGTGATATCTTAGGTTCAAATATTTATATATTTTTATATCACAAAGTTTCATATGTTTATTAATTAAGTAAGTGTTTGTATTCATAATCTCCACAATACCATGGCTTGGATAAAATGGTCATGTATGAATACATTTTTACTAAATGATTTGTGTTAAATATCACAACTAAATAACTCATTAGTTGTGTGAAACTCAATATGAGATGTGGTAAAAGACAGACAATTTATAAATGATAATGAGAATGAAAAGCAATGTAAATGATTGGAATCAGACTCAGAATAAATAATTATTGGTGGTTCAGTGAATAAAATGACACATTGAGCTTTGATTGTTAAACTCTGAAAATAAGCTTTAGATTAAATGTAAAAGATCATATTCTTAGGTAATGGTTTGCTTGAATCTTTTAATCCATAAATGAGACACAGGATTTGAAAAATGAGTGGAGGTGAATAGCGACACAAGATGATATATGCAAAGATAGTTCAGTAATGCAATACTATAGTAATTGTTCCAGCATGTTACAATTAATCGTTGGTGCACATACCTTTCAAGATTAGTTTTGAGGGAGATTGCAAGTCTTACTTGTTACACAGAGATCCAAAGAACATTACAAGGAGACAGGAGCGCAGCGTTCAGTCTGATCAGCGAGGTTACCGACTCTGGCGTGCTGCGCAGGAGATTCACTGTGACCGGAGATGACGTCAGCTGATGGAGGAGCGTCCGTTCACAGACTGATTCGGCAAGCAGCTACAGCAACTGTTAGCTTGTCAGAAAAAGGAATAAGCTTCCACAAAAGTAATATTATAACAAAATATGTTATGCTGTAATATGCCCACAAGTTATAGGCATAAATTTAGATGAATCCCAATTTAAGATTTAGGAGTTAAGGTTTGATTTGGCTCAATATGAAATGAAGTTTAGAGAGACTAAGTGATAGTCACCTAACACACTTTAATAATCAAGCAATGATTCCTGGGAAATTGTGGACTTAAATAGGATTCAATTTGGGGAGGAGATCTGGTGTTAAAGGTGTAGTGACAAACCAAATGCTGACAGATCCCCCCATTCAAGAGCCCCTTCCAGCAGACCGAGAACCCGGTTTAAAGGGAAAGGCGAGATGAAAGTCCGCCAACAAATCAGGTGCATTCAAGTCACGCAGCAGAACCCATGAGTTCTCATCATCACCATAATCCTTCCAATGGACTAGGTATTCAAGTCTCCCCCTACGAATTCTGGAATCCAGAATTCCATCAACATCGTAATCCTCAGGATCAAGTAAAGTTAGTGGTGAGGTATCCCCAGTAGGAACAGCGGTCCCCAAATCAAATCTCTCAAATACTGTTCGAGGGTTTGGTTAAGACGTTCCATTTGGCCATTGGACTGCGGATGAAAGGCAGTTGTGAATCTGAGTGAGATTTGTAATGTTTTACATAAGTATTTCCAAAATTTTGATGTGAACTGACTTCCACGATCCGTCACAATGGATGTTGGTAAACCATGTAGCCTAACTACATGATTTTGGAAGAATTTTGCAGTTGTAGCTGCAGTCGGGGTTCTTTTTAATGGGATGAAATGTGCCAGTTTAGTTAAATGGTCTATTACAACCATTATGGTGTTGTGACCATTAGATATAGGTAAATCTACAATGAAGTCAATTGCTATCATATCCCAAGGTTTTATGGGAATGGGTAAAGGTGACAGGAGACCGTAATGTCTATGATGTTCCTTCTTTTTCTTTGCGCAGGTTTCACAGTTCATAATATAAGTATGTATGGTTGTTTTCATCTGAGGCCACCAGTATTCTCTACTGATAAGTTCAGTTGTTTTTTCAATGCCTGGATGACCGGCTAAGGGGGTATCATGATGTTGTTGGATGATCTGGTTTCTCAGGGTATGAGGAACATAAATCAGACCATTGTTCATGTATAGCCCAGATTCGGAATCTGGAGAACAAATAGGTGGAATTTCAGGATCTGAATGTTGTGCCTGAATTATGTCAGATGTTTCTAAAACTACTGCAGCAATGATTTTAGATGGCGGAATTATATATGTGTTGATATGAGAGTCTTCTATTGTTTCAAATGATCAGGATAATGCATCAGCTTTTATATTCTTTGTACCTGGTATATGTGTAAGTGAGAAATTAAAGCAATCCAAGAATAGAGCCCAACGTACCTGTCTTGAAGACAGAGTTTTATTTTTCTTCAGGTATTGAAGGTTCTTATGATCTGTGAAAACCTGGAAAGGAATTGTAGTTCCCTCCAAGAGATGTCGCCAATGTTCCATAGCTGATTTCATTGCTAGTAATTCCTTATCACCTATTGAATAATTACTCTCTGCAGGAGTTAATCTTCGTGAATAGTAGGCGATAGGATGGAGATGATCACCTTGTTTTCCAGATTGTGAGAGTATAGCACCTATTCCAATATTGGAAGCATCCACCTCCAAGGTGTAAGGTAATTCAGGATCAGGTATACTCAACACAGGTGCTGTTGTAAACTTCCCCTTTAAATCTTGGAAAGCTTGCTCAGCGCTGGAATCCCAAGTGAATTTTTGTTTACCTGTCAAACGGGTTAAAGGTTGGACAATGGTTGAAAAGTTATTAATGAACTTTCTGTAAAAGTTTGTGAAGCCCAGAAATCTTTGTAAAGATTTCAAAGTTGTAGGTCTTTGCCAATTGATTATAGCTGTTACCTTCTCTTGATCCATTTGAATGCCTTTAGGAGATATTATGTATCCCAAAAATTTGATGGTGTCTTTATGGAACTAGGAACAAAAAGAAAATCAAACTGGCACTACACTGTAATAATAGATGAGATAGGAATTATAGAATTCCGGTGCTACCCCTCAAAAATATAATTGGAACAATGGGACAGGAAAGTAAGGGGTTACTGTAGCACTCACTCTCACTCTATATAGAGATATAAAATCATTCATACTTTATTCATTATAAGTTAAAACCAGGATAAACATCCCTAGTGGATAAATTATGCTACCCAAAACCACCTATTTAGTAAAGATAAAAGCAAAGTGGGCCCTCCTAACACTCCTCTGTTTCCTGGCCGATAACTGGAAGCGTCGGCATCAGGTGACTGGAGTGATAGGATGAGCCGGTAGAGAACGTGCTATACAAACGCGTTTCGGCTATTAAAAAGCCTTTATCAATGTTTCACATTCACAGTCTAAAAATAGTAAGCCGAGGCTCCGATGTTCGGAGCTTAATATCTCTCCAGAACACCGGTTAGTAGCCAATCCGGGATCTCTCCCAGGCTCCACCTTCGTGCCCTCCAATCGGTTACGGGCTTAGTTCACGCCCATAAGAAAGTATTCATCCGATTGGAGTAGTGCCGCTCGCCTTGACAATGGTGGATTATCATGCGTCATTCACGTCCGTAAGAAAGTCTCCATCTGATTGGAGCAATACCACACGCTATGTCATTGGTGTAATATCGGACTTTGTGAATTCTGCATCATATGGCTACTTAAACCTCAGACACTTTAAAAACCAATATGCACCCATGAAATTATCCATCATACAAGTCAATCGTAGCACTGATGACTCTTTACTCTGTATAGATTTATGGAAACATAGGAAACGTTAATAATATTATATCACCGAGGCAATTTGTTATGTAGTTAGTGGGCTTAAAATACTCTGTATTTAGAGACATAAAATCTATACAGAGATATGTATTCGTATCTAATAAATACCAGCAAATCATAACATTACACTCAAACATATAATCCTATGCACATCTTTGTGTGCCGCACCTTCATTTACTGGACTATACCCATATAGCATAAATTCTTGTTCAGTCTCTTACAGGTATAGGAGGAGTAAATACATTACCCCTAGGATTGAAGATATAAAATCATATATGGGTGCGTTCACTGTTACAAAGTTAAATCCACAACAGACCCATCCATAAGAAATCATCAGTGTAAGCTAGATGATGGAAATTATTAAGGTCAAAATTAAATTTTAGACGAGGGAAGAACAAAAAAAAAAAAAAAAAAAAAAAAAAAAAAAAAAAAAAGCAGGATGTAAAATAAAAGTAATTACAAAACTACCAGACCCCCCAACCACGACCATGTGGAAGCTAATTGTTAGCTCCCAAAATAGGACAGTTGATCGGGTTCAATGTCTAGTATGATTTATAACTATATAACATCCTGGAAATGTGTTCCGTCCCTCATCTACGATACTATCCATAGCAACTGTATGTGAATTAGCCATAGATTCTAAAAGACTGTATACAACCGGCAGAATAACTCTTAATAGTATAAACTTATCGTATTACTCCTTATATCATGCCATATACAATGTGGCTAATTTTATAGAATAGTATCAAGAAATCATCAGTTATGAATTACATAAAACTGAACCGATAGTCATGTGTAATATCACATATCTATCCTAGAACAGAGATTATCAATCTGATGATTATAAATATTAAAAATGACCTATAGATGCTATTGGTTGTTTCAGATGTACACCCAGTAATTGTTGAATTCATTCATACCATTTGGTATGACCGTGTTCAGATTAAAGACCCATTTAGTTTCCATTTTAAGGAGTCTTTGTTCAGTCTCACCCCCTCTTATTCCTGGTTTCAGTTTTTCAAGACCCCAACATCTCATTACATTGGTATTCCCATTATGAGACTGTAGGAAGTGTTTAGCCACACTAGTGATTTGTTTATTCTTTTCTACATCTCTCTGGGCTGTCCTTATATTGCTTAGATGTTCGGTCATACGTGTGCCAAGGCAGCGTGTAGTCATACCAACGTAGAATAAATTACAACTGCACGATAAACAGTAAATCACGTTGGTACTCTGACAATTGATGTATTCTTTAATAGGCCACGTTTTTCCAAATCTATCCACTATTGATTGTTTTTTTACCATATGTTGGCACACTTTACAGTGCCCGCACGCATAGGACCCTTTGTAAATAGGATTTCTTTTAGCATTTCTATCATAGTGACTGTTCACCAACTTGTCACGAAGATTATTAGCTCTCCTATATGTTATTAGGGGCCTATTGGGTAACAATGGTTTTAATAGGGTGTCCTGAGTAAGGACATGCCAATGTGTTTGCAAAATGTTTGTGATCTCATTACTTACTGGTGAGTAGGTGGTAATAAACCTCAGGGGGGTGTCATTTGTCTTAACTTTGGGAGTTAATAACTCCTTACGGTCTTTGCGTAAAGCATTATTATATGCCTTCGCCAGTAATTTCCTCGAATACCCACGTTCAAGTAGTCTCTGTCTCAGATCTCTTGCTGACTCTTTGAAATTCTCAATGGTGCTACAATTACGTCTCAAACGTATATACTCCCCCATAGGTAATCCCCTAATAGTATTCGGGTGATGGTAACTACTAGCATGTAGGATGTTGTTTGTTGATGTGGGTTTTCTATATACATTCGTTATAATTGCATTATCAGATTTTTGGATGTACAGATCTAAAAATTCCACTTTAGATTTTTCTACAGTTGAGGTCAAGTACAATCCAAAAGGATTAACATTGAGAATCCTTATGAATTCTGTCAGGAGGTCTTCCGGGCCATTCCATACAAAAAATATGTCGTCTATATATCTGGACCAGTGGGATATGTATTGGGTAAGATGTTGGTGGTTCTCATGGAATACCACCGTTTCCTCCCACCAGCCCAGATATATGTTGGCGTATGTTGGGGCACAACAAGTGCCCATGGCCGTACCACAAATTTGTAAATAGAATTTGTCGTCAAAGACGAAAAAATTGTGTGTTAAAACAAATTCCAACAATGTTAGGATAAACTCCTTAACCTCCTGACTCATTTTGGTATTTTTCTCAAGATAGTAAGAGACCGCTCTACATCCCCATTCAGTTTTAATACTCGTGTAGAGCGACTCCACATCACATGTTACCAACAATGAAGAATTCATATCCAGTTTTAGATCATTTATTTTATTCAAAAGATGCATTGTGTCCCTTGTATATGACGGAAGGGACTCCACAATGTATCTGAGTCTAGCATCAATATATCTGCTTGCTTTCTCTGTTAAAGAGCCTATCCCGGAGACTATTGGTCTTCCGGGTGGTTTAGAAACATCTTTATGTATTTTGGGTAATAAATAAAGTGTGGCAATTATGGGTTGTTTAGTCTCAAGGAAATTAAATTCTTTCTGATCAATTATGCCTCCCGTTAGAGCTGAATTTATCAGTTTGTTATAGCTGTTTAAGAACATGTCCATAGGATTACACAACAGAGTCTTGTAATTCATAGGATTGTTTAGTTGGCGTAATGCTTCCTCTCGGTACATAGTGTCAGGCCAGATAACAATATTGCCTCCCTTATCACTACCCTTAATCTGCACATTTTTCATTTCTGTTAATTGTTTTAGTGCCTGACTTTCTTCTTTAGTTAGGTTGTAATTAGAATTTATTACATGTTCCTGAATCTGAAGGATGTCTTGGCACACTAAATTAAGAAAAGTTAGTGCACTATGTGATGTATTGTTCGGAGGTACAAATTTTGATTTAGCCTTCAAAATAGAACGCCAACTGTTATTCTTCTCAATTTCCACATCACTGATAGATTCCTCTAACAGTGAAATTAAATCACTGATGGCTAATCGATCAGCATCATTTAGTTGGTCATACTCTGAGTTATTAAAATATTTTTTCAACAAAACCTTTCTAGTGAAAAGGTGTAGATCTTTAATTGCCTCAAATTTATTAAATGGTGGTGTGGGTATGAAAGATAGGCCTTTTTTAAGGACTGATATTTGTTCTGGAGTGAGAGTTAAATTAGAGAGATTAATGATATTTAATTCAGTGGTGTTTATTTCTTGTGATGTGATGGTTTCTGTGTGAATTTCACTTGCCTCCTTGTTCTGGGTTTTGCTTTTACGCCCCCTTCTAGTTCTACGCCTAAAGGGATACTAGCGTCCTTTACTTTGTGAGGCTTGATTCTATTTTTAAGAATAGGTCTTGGTACAGATTCCCCATCGGATGCTTCTACATCCGTACTATCACCTTCTCTTTCAGACATATCTGTATCAGAATTCACATTAGTATTTTTACCCCATGAGTAAATGTTTTCTGAGGAATAATCTTTGAGGTCTCTATCAATTTTGCGTTCTTTTTTTTCCGATATAAAGCGTGCAAACTTTTCCACCTCAGCCTTAATTTTTTTGTAAGATTTCTGAAAATCCTCATTAACCTCATATTGTTTCAAATCATCACAAATAGAAGAAATACCCTCATTAATTTCTTTAAGTTTATCTAATTCATGTTCCGTTAGGTACCCCATGAGTTTGAGAGAGCACTCTGTAAGTGCAGTTTCCCACTTTAGTTTGAATTCAGGTTTGAAATCTTGAAAAGAAGGAAACAATTTTAAGCGTAATCCTCGTGGGATGACATTGTTCTCTTTATAAAAATTATACATGCCAATATTCCATTGCTTTTTTATTTGTTTCCTTCTAATCTTTTTAAGTTGTTTCAAAGAATCAAACCATTCTAAAGTGTCATTCATTTCTGTAGGGGTTTTATTTTTTAAATCTGACGTTAAGTTAGTAATATCATTAGTCCATTGGAGCATTTCTGCCCCTAAATCAAAAAAAGCCATTGGTTACAAAAGTGTGTGCTCTAGTTTATAGAAAATGTGAGTGCAATTCTCACATGGATATACAATACTAGGAACAAAAAGAAAATCAAACTGGCACTACACTGTAATAATAGATGAGATAGGAATTATAGAATTCCGGTGCTACCCCTCAAAAATATAAAATATAATTGGAACAATGGGACAGGAAAGTAAGGGGTTACTGTAGCACTCACTCTCACTCTATATAGAGATATAAAATCATTCATACTTTATTCATTATAAGTTAAAACCAGGATAAACATCCCTAGTGGATAAATTATGCTACCCAAAACCACCTATTTAGTAAAGATAAAAGCAAAGTGGGCCCTCCTAACACTCCTCTGTTTCCTGGCCGATAACTGGAAGCGTCGGCATCAGGTGACTGGAGTGATAGGATGAGCCGGTAGAGAACGTGCTATACAAACGCGTTTCGGCTATTAAAAAGCCTTTATCAATGTTTCACATTCACAGTCTAAAAATAGTAAGCCGAGGCTCCGATGTTCGGAGCTTAATATCTCTCCAGAACACCGGTTAGTAGCCAATCCGGGATCTCTCCCAGGCTCCACCTTCGTGCCCTCCAATCGGTTACGGGCTTAGTTCACGCCCATAAGAAAGTATTCATCCGATTGGAGTAGTGCCGCTCGCCTTGACAATGGTGGATTATCATGCGTCATTCACGTCCGTAAGAAAGTCTCCATCTGATTGGAGCAATACCACACGCTATGTCATTGGTGTAATATCGGACTTTGTGAATTCTGCATCATATGGCTACTTAAACCTCAGACACTTTAAAAACCAATATGCACCCATGAAATTATCCATCATACAAGTCAATCGTAGCACTGATGACTCTTTACTCTGTATAGATTTATGGAAACATAGGAAACGTTAATAATATTATATCACCGAGGCAATTTGTTATGTAGTTAGTGGGCTTAAAATACTCTGTATTTAGAGACATAAAATCTATACAGAGATATGTATTCGTATCTAATAAATACCAGCAAATCATAACATTACACTCAAACATATAATCCTATGCACATCTTTGTGTGCCGCACCTTCATTTACTGGACTATACCCATATAGCATAAATTCTTGTTCAGTCTCTTACAGGTATAGGAGGAGTAAATACATTACCCCTAGGATTGAAGATATAAAATCATATATGGGTGCGTTCACTGTTACAAAGTTAAATCCACAACAGACCCATCCGTAAGAAATCATCAGTGTAAGCTAGATGATGGAAATTATTAAGGTCAAAATTAAATTTTAGACGAGGGAAGAACAAAAAAAAAAAAAAAAAAAAAAAAAAAAAAAAAAGCAGGATGTAAAATAAAAGTAATTACAAAACTACCAGATATGTGATATTACACATGACTATCGGTTCAGTTTTATGTAATTCATAACTGATGATTTCTTGATACTATTCTATAAAATTAGCCACATTGTATATGGCATGATATAAGGAGTAATACGATAAGTTTATACTATTAAGAGTTATTCTGCCGGTTGTATACAGTCTTTTAGAATCTATGGCTAATTCACATACAGTTGCTATGGATAGTATCGTAGATGAGGGACGGAACACATTTCCAGGATGTTATATAGTTATAAATCATACTAGACATTGAACCCGATCAACTGTCCTATTTTGGGAGCTAACAATTAGCTTCCACATGGTCGTGGTTGGGGGGTCTGGTAGTTTTGTAATTACTTTTATTTTACATCCTGCTTTTTTTTTTTTTTTTTTTTTTTTTTTTTTTTTGTTCTTCCCTCGTCTAAAATTTAATTTTGACCTTAATAATTTCCATCATCTAGCTTACACTGATGATTTCTTACGGATGGGTCTGTTGTGGATTTAACTTTGTAACAGTGAACGCACCCATATATGATTTTATATCTTCAATCCTAGGGGTAATGTATTTACTCCTCCTATACCTGTAAGAGACTGAACAAGAATTTATGCTATATGGGTATAGTCCAGTAAATTAAGGTGCGGCACACAAAGATGTGCATAGGATTATATGTTTGAGTGTAATGTTATGATTTGCTGGTATTTATTAGATACGAATACATATCTCTGTATAGATTTTATGTCTCTAAATACAGAGTATTTTAAGCCCACTAACTACATAACAAATTGCCTCGGTGATATAATATTATTAACGTTTCCTATGTTTCCATAAATCTATACAGAGTAAAGAGTCATCAGTGCTACGATTGACTTGTATGATGGATAATTTCATGGGTGCATATTGGTTTTTAAAGTGTCTGAGGTTTAAGTAGCCATATGATGCAGAATTCACAAAGTCCGATATTACACCAATGACATAGCGTGTGGTATTGCTCCAATCAGATGGAGACTTTCTTACGGACGTGAATGACGCATGATAATCCACCATTGTCAAGGCGAGCGGCACTACTCCAATCGGATGAATACTTTCTTATGGGCGTGAACTAAGCCCGTAACCGATTGGAGGGCACGAAGGTGGAGCCTGGGAGAGATCCCGGATTGGCTACTAACCGGTGTTCTGGAGAGATATTAAGCTCCGAACATCGGAGCCTCGGCTTACTATTTTTAGACTGTGAATGTGAAACATTGATAAAGGCTTTTTAATAGCCGAAACGCGTTTGTATAGCACGTTCTCTACCGGCTCATCCTATCACTCCAGTCACCTGATGCCGACGCTTCCAGTTATCGGCCAGGAAACAGAGGAGTGTTATGAGGGCCCACTTTGCTTTTATCTTTACTAAATAGGTGGTTTTGGGTAGCATAATTTATCCACTAGGGATGTTTATCCTGGTTTTAACTTATAATGAATAAAGTATGAATGATTTTATATCTCTATATAGAGTGAGAGTGAGTGCTACAGTAACCCCTTACTTTCCTGTCCCATTGTTCCAATTATATTTTTGAGGGGTAGCACCGGAATTCTATAATTCCTATCTCATCTATTATTACAGTGTAGTGCCAGTTTGATTTTCTTTTTGTTCCTAGTATTGTATATCCATGTGAGAATTGCACTCACATTTTCTATAAACTAGAGCACACACTTTTGTAACCAATGGCTTTTTTTGATTTAGGGGCAGAAATGCTCCAATGGACTAATGATATTACTAACTTAACGTCAGATTTAAAAAATAAAACCCCTACAGAAATGAATGACACTTTAGAATGGTTTGATTCTTTGAAACAACTTAAAAAGATTAGAAGGAAACAAATAAAAAAGCAATGGAATATTGGCATGTATAATTTTTATAAAGAGAACAATGTCATCCCACGAGGATTACGCTTAAAATTGTTTCCTTCTTTTCAAGATTTCAAACCTGAATTCAAACTAAAGTGGGAAACTGCACTTACAGAGTGCTCTCTCAAACTCATGGGGTACCTAACGGAACATGAATTAGATAAACTTAAAGAAATTAATGAGGGTATTTCTTCTATTTGTGATGATTTGAAACAATATGAGGTTAATGAGGATTTTCAGAAATCTTACAAAAAAATTAAGGCTGAGGTGGAAAAGTTTGCACGCTTTATATCGGAAAAAAAAGAACGCAAAATTGATAGAGACCTCAAAGATTATTCCTCAGAAAACATTTACTCATGGGGTAAAAATACTAATGTGAATTCTGATACAGATATGTCTGAAAGAGAAGGTGATAGTACGGATGTAGAAGCATCCGATGGGGAATCTGTACCAAGACCTATTCTTAAAAATAGAATCAAGCCTCACAAAGTAAAGGACGCTAGTATCCCTTTAGGCGTAGAACTAGAAGGGGGCGTAAAAGCAAAACCCAGAACAAGGAGGCAAGTGAAATTCACACAGAAACCATCACATCACAAGAAATAAACACCACTGAATTAAATATCATTAATCTCTCTAATTTAACTCTCACTCCAGAACAAATATCAGTCCTTAAAAAAGGCCTATCTTTCATACCCACACCACCATTTAATAAATTTGAGGCAATTAAAGATCTACACCTTTTCACTAGAAAGGTTTTGTTGAAAAAATATTTTAATAACTCAGAGTATGACCAACTAAATGATGCTGATCGATTAGCCATCAGTGATTTAATTTCACTGTTAGAGGAATCTATCAGTGATGTGGAAATTGAGAAGAATAACAGTTGGCGTTCTATTTTGAAGGCTAAATCAAAATTTGTACCTCCGAACAATACATCACATAGTGCACTAACTTTTCTTAATTTAGTGTGCCAAGACATCCTTCAGATTCAGGAACATGTAATAAATTCTAATTACAACCTAACTAAAGAAGAAAGTCAGGCACTAAAACAATTAACAGAAATGAAAAATGTGCAGATTAAGGGTAGTGATAAGGGAGGCAATATTGTTATCTGGCCTGACACTATGTACCGAGAGGAAGCATTACGCCAACTAAACAATCCTATGAATTACAAGACTCTGTTGTGTAATCCTATGGACATGTTCTTAAACAGCTATAACAAACTGATAAATTCAGCTCTAACGGGAGGCATAATTGATCAGAAAGAATTTAATTTCCTTGAGACTAAACAACCCATAATTGCCACACTTTATTTATTACCCAAAATACATAAAGATGTTTCTAAACCACCCGGAAGACCAATAGTCTCCGGGATAGGCTCTTTAACAGAGAAAGCAAGCAGATATATTGATGCTAGACTCAGATACATTGTGGAGTCCCTTCCGTCATATACAAGGGACACAATGCATCTTTTGAATAAAATAAATGATCTAAAACTGGATATGAATTCTTCATTGTTGGTAACATGTGATGTGGAGTCGCTCTACACGAGTATTAAAACTGAATGGGGATGTAGAGCGGTCTCTTACTATCTTGAGAAAAATACCAAAATGAGTCAGGAGGTTAAGGAGTTTATCCTAACATTGTTGGAATTTGTTTTAACACACAATTTTTTCGTCTTTGACGACAAATTCTATTTACAAATTTGTGGTACGGCCATGGGCACTTGTTGTGCCCCAACATACGCCAACATATATCTGGGCTGGTGGGAGGAAACGGTGGTATTCCATGAGAACCACCAACATCTTACCCAATACATATCCCACTGGTCCAGATATATAGACGACATATTTTTTGTATGGAATGGCCCGGAAGACCTCCTGACAGAATTCATAAGGATTCTCAATGTTAATCCTTTTGGATTGTACTTGACCTCAACTGTAGAAAAATCTAAAATGGAATTTTTAGATCTGTACATCCAAAAATCTGATAATGCAATTATAACGAATGTATATAGAAAACCCACATCAACAAACAACATCCTACATGCTAGTAGTTACCATCACCCGAATACTATTAGGGGATTACCTATGGGGGAGTATATACGTTTGAGACGTAATTGTAGCACCATTGAGAATTTCAAAGAGTCAGCAAGAGATCTGAGACAGAGACTACTTGAACGTGGGTATTCGAGGAAATTACTGGCGAAGGCATATAATAATGCTTTACGCAAAGACCGTAAGGAGTTATTAACTCCCAAAGTTAAGACAAATGACACCCCCCTGAGGTTTATTACCACCTACTCACCAGTAAGTAATGAGATCACAAACATTTTGCAAACACATTGGCATGTCCTTACTCAGGACACCCTATTAAAACCATTGTTACCCAATAGGCCCCTAATAACATATAGGAGAGCTAATAATCTTCGTGACAAGTTGGTGAACAGTCACTATGATAGAAATGCTAAAAGAAATCCTATTTACAAAGGGTCCTATGCGTGCGGGCACTGTAAAGTGTGCCAACATATGGTAAAAAAACAATCAATAGTGGATAGATTTGGAAAAACGTGGCCTATTAAAGAATACATCAATTTTCAGAGTACCAACGTGATTTACTGTTTATCGTGCAGTTGTAATTTATTCTACGTTGGTATGACTACACGCTGCCTTGGCACACGTATGACCGAACATCTAAGCAATATAAGGACAGCCCAGAGAGATGTAGAAAAGAATAAACAAATCACTAGTGTGGCTAAACACTTCCTACAGTCTCATAATGGGAATACCAATGTAATGAGATGTTGGGGTCTTGAAAAACTGAAACCAGGAATAAGAGGGGGTGAGACTGAACAAAGACTCCTTAAAATGGAAACTAAATGGGTCTTTAATCTGAACACGGTCATACCAAATGGTATGAATGAATTCAACAATTACTGGGTGTACATCTGAAACAACCAATAGCATCTATAGGTCATTTTTAATATTTATAATCATCAGATTGATAATCTCTGTTCTAGGATAGATATGTGATATTACACATGACTATCGGTTCAGTTTTATGTAATTCATAACTGATGATTTCTTGATACTATTCTATAAAATTAGCCACATTGTATATGGCATGATATAAGGAGTAATACGATAAGTTTATACTATTAAGAGTTATTCTGCCGGTTGTATACAGTCTTTTAGAATCTATGGCTAATTCACATACAGTTGCTATGGATAGTATCGTAGATGAGGGACGGAACACATTTCCAGGATGTTATATAGTTATAAATCATACTAGACATTGAACCCGATCAACTGTCCTATTTTGGGAGCTAACAATTAGCTTCCACATGGTCGTGGTTGGGGGGTCTGGTAGTTTTGTAATTACTTTTATTTTACATCCTGCTTTTTTTTTTTTTTTTTTTTTTTTTTTTTTTTTTTTGTTCTTCCCTCGTCTAAAATTTAATTTTGACCTTAATAATTTCCATCATCTAGCTTACACTGATGATTTCTTACGGATGGGTCTGTTGTGGATTTAACTTTGTAACAGTGAACGCACCCATATATGATTTTATATCTTCAATCCTAGGGGTAATGTATTTACTCCTCCTATACCTGTAAGAGACTGAACAAGAATTTATGCTATATGGGTATAGTCCAGTAAATGAAGGTGCGGCACACAAAGATGTGCATAGGATTATATGTTTGAGTGTAATGTTATGATTTGCTGGTATTTATTAGATACGAATACATATCTCTGTATAGATTTTATGTCTCTAAATACAGAGTATTTTAAGCCCACTAACTACATAACAAATTGCCTCGGTGATATAATATTATTAACGTTTCCTATGTTTCCATAAATCTATACAGAGTAAAGAGTCATCAGTGCTACGATTGACTTGTATGATGGATAATTTCATGGGTGCATATTGGTTTTTAAAGTGTCTGAGGTTTAAGTAGCCATATGATGCAGAATTCACAAAGTCCGATATTACACCAATGACATAGCGTGTGGTATTGCTCCAATCAGATGGAGACTTTCTTACGGACGTGAATGACGCATGATAATCCACCATTGTCAAGGCGAGCGGCACTACTCCAATCGGATGAATACTTTCTTATGGGCGTGAACTAAGCCCGTAACCGATTGGAGGGCACGAAGGTGGAGCCTGGGAGAGATCCCGGATTGGCTACTAACCGGTGTTCTGGAGAGATATTAAGCTCTGAACATCGGAGCCTCGGCTTACTATTTTTAGACTGTGAATGTGAAACATTGATAAAGGCTTTTTAATAGCCGAAACGCGTTTGTATAGCACGTTCTCTACCGGCTCATCCTATCACTCCAGTCACCTGATGCCGACGCTTCCAGTTATCGGCCAGGAAACAGAGGAGTGTTAGGAGGGCCCACTTTGCTTTTATCTTTACTAAATAGGTGGTTTTGGGTAGCATAATTTATCCACTAGGGATGTTTATCCTGGTTTTAACTTATAATGAATAAAGTATGAATGATTTTATATCTCTATATAGAGTGAGAGTGAGTGCTACAGTAACCCCTTACTTTCCTGTCCCATTGTCTTTATGGAACTGACATTTTTCCATTTTAGCGTGTAACTGATGATCTCGAAGAGTGGAAAGAACCCATCTCACGTGTTTTCTATGGTCCTCTAGATTTTTGGAATATATAAGAATATCATCTAGATAGACTATTACGCACACATCCATAAGTTCTTTAAAGATCTCATTTATGAAAAACTGGAATGTGGCAGGGGCGTTCGTCAGACCAAAAGGCATTACATTATATTGGAATAACCCATATCTGGTTCTGAAAGCCGTTTTCCACTCATCTCCGGATCTCATACGTATTAAGTTGTATGCTCCCTTAAGGTCTAACTTAGTGAATATGGTTGCACCACTAAGTCGTTCAATTATCTCCGGGATGAGTGGTAATGGGTATCTATTTTTTATGGTGACAGCGTTGAGGGCTCGGTAATCTATAATTGGCCTAAGAGTACCATCTTTGTTAGTAACAAAAAAGATAGCTGAGGCAACGGGAGATGAAGATGGTGAAATAAAACCTTTTTTAAGGTTTTCGTCCAAGTATTCCCTAAGCTGTTTCAATTCTTTTTGTGAAAGAGGAAATATTTTTCCTGATGGTATTTCTACCCCTGGTTTGGTGTCAATGGGACAATCAAAATGCCTATGAGGTGGGAGAGATTCAGCATTTTTTAAATTAAACGCATCATTGAACTCATAGTATTCATTAGGTAATTTAGAGGCTATGTGTCCGATATTAACATATGGGTAACATGTCTTTAGGCAATATTGTGATTTGAAAGTGATTAAGTTTTGGGTCCAATCTATTGATGGGTTATGTTTTTGTAACCATGGTAACACAAGTATTATGGGATGAATTGAACTAGGGATAATATCATATGTTAAAAACTCTTTGTGACCATCTGGTGTGATGGTTAACAGTGGGATTGTGTGATGAGTGATAGGTCCCTTTAAAATCTGAGTACCATCTATTACCCTTACAAAGACAGGAGAAGATTTCTGCAGAATAGGTATTTTATTTTGTTTTACAATAGATTCATCAAGGAATATACCATCAGCTCCGGAGTCAATAATGGCTTCGTTATGAAGTTGTAGACTGTCCCACTGTAAAGACAATGTTATTGATAGGTAAGAAGGGTTTTTCAATTTTTTAGATGTATAGTTGAGTGTCAACTTACCCTTCTTTTGACGAGAGAGGACAGGACATGAAGTAACATCGTGATCTTTATTTGCACAATAGAGGCAAAGATTAGCGGATCTTCTCCTTTGTTTTTCTTCAAAACTAAGAGGTCCGTGGATGGTACCTATTTCCATTGGTACAGGTGTTGAGTGGGACTTATCTTGATAAGTTGGAAAAGATCTTTTGGGTGTGCTTTCAAAATGATGTTTTTCAATCTTCCTTTCGCGATATCTCCTATCCATGGCAAAGGACAACTTGATTAAAGATTCCAAGCTTTCCGGGAAATCCACTCTGGAAAGTTCATCTTTTAGATGTTCAGATAAACCTAGACGGAACTGTTTTTTTAAACTTACCGAGTTCCACTCAGAATCCGTGGCCCAGAGCTGAAAATCCGCTATGTAATCTTCCACTGGTCTTTTTCCTTGTTTTAGTGATCTTAATCTGTGTTCGGTGGTTTGCTGTTTATTTATGTCATCATAAAGTACAGCCATTGTTTGGAAAAAGTTTTCCAGGGAATTTAATATTGGATCTTCTGTTTCTAGAAATCTGTCTGCCCATGCTCTGGGCTCCCCAGAGAGGTAGGAGATGGTAGTGAAAACTTTAATCTTATCAGTTTGGTAGGTTCGTGGTTTTAGAGTAAATAATAAGATACAAGCATTCTTAAACTCACGAAATTTCGTGCGATTACCAGCAAATGGTATTGGGGGGTTAACCTGAGGTTCTGGAGTTTCAGTAGCTTTTTGGGTGACAAACTCATTAAGTATTCTTTTTAAAGTGCTGTTTCCATTTTTTATTTCAGTTAAACCTTGGGCCAATATTTCCACTTTCTGGTTTAATGAGGAGATTTGGTTAGCCATTTCAACAGGATCCATGTTATACCTGGAAATATGTAGCTAAGATTAATTATTTAATTTTTTCAGGCTTGATTATTCTGTGATATCTTAGGTTCAAATATTTATATATTTTTATATCACAAAGTTTCATATGTTTATTAATTAAGTAAGTGTTTGTATTCATAATCTCCACAATACCATGGCTTGGATAATATGGTCATGTATGAATACATTTTTACTAAATGATTTGTGTTAAATATCACAACTAAATAACTCATTAGTTGTGTGAAACTCAATATGAGATGTGGTAAAAGACAGACAATTTATAAATGATAATGAGAATGAAAAGCAATGTAAATGATTGGAATCAGACTCAGAATAAATAATTATTGGTGGTTCAGTGAATAAAATGACACATTGAGCTTTGATTGTTAAACTCTGAAAATAAGCTTTAGATTAAATGTAAAAGATCATATTCTTAGGTAATGGTTTGCTTGAATCTTGTAATCCATAAATGAGACACAGGATTTGAAAAATGAGTGGAGGTGAATAGAGACACAAGATGATATATGCAAAGATAGTTCAGTAATGCATTACTATAGTAATTGTTCCAGCATGTTACAATTAATCGTTGGTGCACATACCTTTCAAGATTAGTTTTGAGGGAGATTGCAAGTCTTACTTGTTACACAGAGATCCAAAGAACATTACAAGGAGACAGGAGCGCAGCGTTCAGTCTGATCAGCGAGGTTACCGACTCTGGCGTGCTGCGCAGGAGATTCACTGTGACCGGAGATGACGTCAGCTGATGGAGGAGCGTCCGTTCACAGACTGATTCGACAAGCAGCTACAGCAACTGTTAGCTTGTCAGAAAAAGGAATAAGCTTCCACAAAAGTAATATTATAACAAAATATGTTATGCTGTAATATGCCCACAAGTTATAGGCATAAGTTTAGATGAATCCCAATTTAAGATTTAGGAGTTAAGGTTTGATTTGGCTCAATATGAAATGAAGTTTAGAGAGACTAAGTGATAGTCACCTAACACACTTTAATAATCAAGCAATGATTCCTGGGAAATTGTGGACTTAAATAGGATTCAATTTGGGGAGGAGATCTGGTGTTAAAGGTGTAGTGACAAACCAAATGCTGACAATAAAAGAATGCAAGGAATATATCCAAAAGGCAGGTCTACCATCAATACTTTCAACAGATATGAAAAACCTGTTGGACCAATCAATAACAACTAAAGAATTAATAGACACTATCAAAAATCTAAAACTGGGGAAAAGCCCTGGCCCAGATGGATTAACTGCAAAATACTATAAGACATTTCAGGAAATACTTATACCTCATTTATTAACCGTTTTTCAACAAATAGATTTAGGTAACCACTTTCCACCAAGTATGTTAGAAGCTAGAATAGCTGTTATTCCAAAACCGGGGAAATCAATGGAAAGCCCAAGTGACTACAGACCTATCTTTTTACTAAATTTAGACATAAAGATATATGGAAAAATCTTAGCTACTAGAATAAATAATTTCTTACCCTATCTTATCCATCTTAATCATGTGTGTTTTATTCCAGGGAGAGAAGCACGGGATAACACTAATAAAGTCATACAGTTTTTAGAATTTGTGAAGAATGAAGGAATTCCGTCTGTTATTCTAACGATGGATGCTGAAAAAGCTTTTTTACCGGCGTAATTGACAATTTTTGCGCTTTACTTTATATCAATTTTTCTTTAGTAAGCTATTCGTAGAACGCATTTTTTCTTTATATCAAGCACCTTATACAACTGTTACATTTAATAATTCTTTATCAGAACCGTTTAATATAAATAATGGCACACAGCAAGGGTGCCCATTATCACCCATATTATTTGCACTAGCAATTGAAGTTATGGCATCCAAAATTAGGCAAAATGATAAGATCCACAGCATTAATATAGAAGATATGAACTTTAACATTTCACTCTATGCAGATGATGTCCTCTTTATACTATCTGAACCAGTTCAATCTATCCCAGCAGTTTTAACTACACTTAAAACTTATGGTAAATATTAAAATTTTTCTATAAATCATTCAATATCAGAACTCTTGAGTTGCAGACTAGACAAAGCTAACCTTGAATTAATTACCCAAAATACTAATTTAAAAATAAACTCAAATACTATAACATATTTGGGAATTAACATAGCAAATTATCAAAATGAGCTAGTTAAATTAAACTATGATAAACTGTTTAAAGAAACTCAAATAGAAATAAACAGATGGAAAAATAGACATCTCTTTTGGCTAGGTAGAATCCAAGCTGCAAAAATGACTATCTTACCGAGATTACTATATTTATTTCAGACATTGCCAATTCCTCTACCTATCTCTTATATTACTAAGTATCAATATTTATTAAAGAAATATATATGGCATGGAACTGCCCCTAGAGTATCTAAAACAACTCTTTACCTTCCTAAAGATAAAGGGGGTCTGGGGGTACCTTGTCTATTGAAATATAGGAGGGTGTCAATACTACAAAGAATAGTTGACTGGTGCAAAAATATAAAACAGAAAGGGTACAATTAGAGTATAATTTAATAAAAGGTAGACAATTAGGAGGCAACTGTTGGCTATCAATAAAAACATGGCCTAAAATAATGCAAGAATACCCTATTTTAAAATAATTGTTCCGAACATGGAAAATCATTCTTAAACTTAAAAATTAAATTTCAACAATTCCATCTCCACTTACACCTATTATATTGGATGATTCTTTACCATTTATTGAATAAATAGGAGAAATTAATATACGAACTTTGGAGGATTCACTACCATTCTATATATTTATGAATGGAAATACTCTAAAATCAAAATTAGAATTAACTAATAATGGGGTGAAGATATTTAACCCTTGGTTTAGATATTTTCAGCTCAAATCTTTTTTAACTACACATCCAAAGAAACAGGATTTAACTAGATAAAGGTCCCCTTTTGAATTACTTTATTCAGGGAACTTACCAACAAAAGGAACTCTATCACTTATATATAAAACAATAATGACAGCTACTATTTTAGAGTTACCATCATGTACTAAAGCGTGGTCACAAGATTGTATAATACCCCCTACAAGGAAAGAATGGAATATAATTTTTCAACGTCATGCCAAAACCTCAATATCAGCTGGTATACAAGAAACAAACTATAAATTACTGATGAGGTGGTATTTAACCCCTAATAAGGTTAAAGCGATATTCCCTAATTCCTCTGAAAAGTGCTGGAGAGAATGTGGAGAGAGAGGTAGGTTGCTACATATATGGTGGTTATGCCCAATAATATCTAATTATTGGTCTTTAATAATAACAGAGATAAATAGATTACTATAGATACAACTGCCTTTAAAACCTACAACAATTTTATTATATAAACCAATACTAAAATTATCAGTTGTATATGATAGAGTGTTATATATTGTTTTGAACAGTGCCAAACAGATAATACCAAGACTTTGGAAACAGAAAAGAGCCCCAACGATAACGGAATGGCAATCATAAATACAATATTCAATATCAATGGAAAAACTACATTATCAATTAATGGATCAGATGGATTTATATTATAATATGGTGAATGTTCTGCAAATAAAAGTATAGGATCCCATCTGCGGTATTAGATTCAAATGAGCCTAGAGAAAACTTGAAGAGGATTAATTAAAATTCTATGTTGCTGAAGATGTTATATTAGTTCAATTATTCTATGATTACAAATACCCAGAGGTGTTATTTTTCGTTAGGCTTTATATACACTTTGTATTTCTAATAATATGCACTATTGTTGTTAAAAAATTTACCAGATGACGGTGACAGATTTCATGGAAATTTACGGTGTCTTTGTTTTGTTTTTTTGGGGACTATTATGAACTTTAATATTTTAAACATCAGGAAAGATACTTGGTGGACATCAGAGTCAAATTCGACTTATGTTTTGTGCTGTTTATCTATATTCATTCTCTTTTTTTTTCCCCTTCTTTATGTTGATAATTATTTGTATGTTAAAGTGTTGAATAAAGCCTTAAAAAAAAAAAAGATGTCTAACCCTAAGGAGTGTTAACTGACTGCCTCTAGTTTTTTGGGATTTTGCGCACAGATAGTTTCCCGGTTTATTTTGCTGAGTGAGAAACCTGGCTCCTGCACACTGAGCCATTTCACATATGCATTGCCCAGACTGCGGAGAGGGAGTGGGGAGACCTAACCTTCTTGTGCCCATGAAGTGAGCCCGGACTGAACATGATACCATCTGGTCCTAGCATTGTGAAGTTGAGGTGCAGAAGAAATCTGCACTGGATCCCATGTTATTTATCACCATCAATGTTTGCTAGTCCTATGATCAAACTCTGCAGACTCGCTGAAAAAATCTCTTTGCCCTGTGCTTGCAAACACTCCCAAGTACCTCAAGTACAAACCTTGGGCTCAGTTTATGTGTTAATGTATACAGTCCACTAATAACATATCAGTACCTGCAGGACACAAACTCTGCATCACCAAAAAGTAAAGTATACTGAGATGATAGATTCATATTTCAGTGTTTCTGGCTAAATAAAGATACAGGTAAATACAGGGGATAAATCTTGTCCAGTGTATATAAACACAGTCTACAATATAAAACCTATATTTCTCAGAGTGAGATAACTCTGTCGGTCCAATAGTGGACTGAGGAGTTGGAAGCTGTCTGTGACGGTGGATAGGTGCTCTCTTTGTGGAGGGAATTCTGCCTCCTACAAACCCGGTGATGAATGGACTGGGGGCATAGTTGCAATTGCCCCCTGGGCTGGCATCAGTGTAGGAATAAAAAAAGCACTACAAGCAGCAAAAGTGAAGGCAGGTACTAAGGCACAGGGCTTGCCAGTCTGGCTAAGTCTTGCCAGTCAGCATCTCTAGTTATGAATCTCTTCCTCCCTCTCCTTTCCTCAACCCTCTCTCTCTCCTATCCCACTCCTTTCTTCTCCCACTCCCTCTCCCTCCCTCTCACTTCATCCCTTTTTTTCCTTTTCTCTCTTCTCTCCCCTTCTCTCTCCCTCCCTCTCTGTCTTTCTTCCTCTCTCCTTTGTATCTCACTTTGCTCTCCTCATTCCCCCTCCCTCTCTCCTTCTCTCCCTCCCTCTCTTCTTCTTTTCTCCTTCCCTTTAGCTACTCTTGCTCCCTCTCCCTATGCTCCCTCTCTTTTTCCTTTTCTCTCCTCTTCTTACACCCCCTTCTCTTCTTCTCATCTGCCTCTCTCTCCTTCTCACCTCTCCCCCTCTCTGCTTCCTTTCCCTTTTCTCCTTCTCTTATCTCCCTCTCTCATTTCCCACTCTCGTATTCTCTCCCTCTTTTCCTCTCTTGTATTCTCTCCTTCTTTTCCTCTCTCCAGCACTTTCTTTATACTTCTACTTTTCTTTATCTCTCTCTCTCCTCTCACTCCTTATCTCCTTCTTCTTGTCTCTCTCTCTCTCTCTCTCTCTCTCTCTCTCTCTCTCTCTCTCTCTATCCTTATTCTCTCTCCTTCTCTTTCTCACTCCCTCTTCTTCTCACTCTCTCTTTCTCTCTCTCTCTCTCTCTCTCACACACAATGCAGGTTATAGAAGGTGTGATGGGATAGAAATATGGTGTGGTTTTGGGGTGGGGGGTAGTGTCAATAAGTTGGAGACAGAGATTCTGGAAATAAGAAGAGCTAGCTAATGGTGGCTGGTGTTTGAGGACAGTGAGGAGAAAGACAGGTGCGTGAGTACAGAACCTTCTTTGTTTTAGTTTAGACTTTATATATATATATATATATATATATATATATATATATATATATGATAATAATACATTGAAGTCCTTTCCAATCAAACACTTTGCAATATATAAATATCCCTTTTTACCCTTTATATATATGTAACCCTCTGTTATTCTGCTGCAAGGGTTAACTGAACTCTGTACTTTGCTCAACCCTTCATCACCTGGTTGAGAGAGCTAATCTGACTTTCACTTTCAGTTTCAGAGATTTCCTGAAAGTTTGGTTTGTTCAAGGCTGTTCCTGTACTGGTGAGAGCTAGATGTGTGTAACTGTTGGAGTGATATAGGCCACATCCAGGACCTTGCATGCTGTGGAATCTCAGCCTGATATCACAGCAAAAAGCAGCTCGCTTTTTTTCAGACTGTCAGCACTCAAGTTAAGATTTGCCTTACCCCTGGAGCAAGTGGCTGGTTTTCTAGCCTCCAGGGTGTGAGTTTAGTTAGCTGCCAGTGTTTCGATGTTCAAGAGGATCCTGCATCTAGTGAGCTTATCTCTTCTACCCTTCTCCAAGAGCAGTGATTCTTCAGTGGCAGGAAATAAGCCATAAGACCAGGCCTTATCCAGATTATTCAGCAGGAGGAACATTTGGAACATTTGCATTTACCCTCACACTAAACAAATAGCGCTATCTGCAACATACTAAGGCCCCCCGACAGGCACCACCAAAAGGGACTGTATAGATTATTGCAGATCCATTGGGAAGCAGGTACCCTGCAAAGTGTGGGACTTTTTTTGCTAATGTGTTGTTATGCTATGGTTATGGAATAATTATTTTGAAAGCCAGAGGTTTCTCCTCCTATAAAAGATGTACTTAAACAGTTAGCCACAGAACTGACCCAAGCTCAACACAGTAACAATGACAAGAGACTACTTTGCAACTTCTTATAGAATGGACTTGCTCTGAGATGTAAAATGACAAAGGCACTATCAAATTACCAACCCTCAAGCTTCTGCATTGTAACTTCTTCAGATCCTAATAACTGCATATGCAAATGATGAAGATGAGTTTGAATTGAGCGAGCAATATGAAAATAAATACAATACAAGAGAAAGCTGAAAAATTGGCAGCCTATGTTGTGAGGGTAGAACTCATAGAAGATACATTAATGGAAAAAAGGGATAATTTCTGTATCTGAAATTGACACACATGATGCTAACAGCTACTTAAAGGAAGCCTACCTGGAGATCCCTCTGCTGCTACCCTGGAAAATCTTTTATATATTAAAAAGCTTCTATATTTTGTTGAAGTACTGCAGGAGGTAAGATCTATAGAGTAAATCCATCTTACTGCTGAGAAATCAAGGGAACAAAAGAGAGGGAGATGAAGAAAGAACCTCAACCCAGAAATCTTTAATCAACCGGGCTTACAGGGCTAGCTCAAATAAACCTACCCACACCGGAAGAAGCTGATGCCATGAAAGTAATCACCACCATGCTGCTGCCACCTTCTGCATCCGGGGCTGGGGGGCCGGGAAAAAATTCCCTTGGAGTCTGGATGCAGGAAAAGAGGCTGGAACCACTGCAACAAGACCCTATAAAGGTAAGCAAAAACACCCATCCCCAAACTTGCAACAATATAACCAAAACACATAGAACACTCCAAGACTGTAAGTCAGTTATCCCTTAATTTTGTTACAGGCCCACTAGAGGGCCCTCCACTGTCATAAGAAATAAAATTCCTATTACGTCCTTTCATTCTCTAATAACTAAAATATAACAATAACACACAGACACCGAGCTTGGAGAAAGACTGGTCATGGTCACGTTTATTAAACAAACTTATCTTAAATACGGCTAATATTATTAATATTAGGCAACTTTGTAATAAATACTTGAACTTGTAACAAGTTCTTAAACCTGGTGACGGCATATATTCACTAACCTAACCCATACTCAGAGACCATCAAGGCCCCTCTGGTACCTGCAGCATGGCACCCGGTTGCTGACGCTCAATGGCAGAGAGAGAGTTGGAAGATTAGAGCTCTTTTAGCCTGCAATTTGTAAGATAGAGGAACCCCTAGGCCGGCACCTAGTGGGCGTCACGCCTCTCTTTTTCTAGGCCATCACTCTCACTGCTTGCTCTCAGGGAAGATTTTAACTATAAAAATGTTTTTTGTTTTTTTTTAATAAACTTCCTATGACAATATAAATCTGCATAGAAATACAATTTGGAGCTTATTATTGACATATTTCTTTTCTTAGTTTTTTTTTTTTTAAACTACCACTTACAGTGCTTTCTTGATGTCTGACAAAAATATGTCTAACCCAACATCCGTCAGGTGAACTCCATCAGGGCAATAAGAGAATGTTGTCAGCCGTAGTTGCTTCATGCCTAATAACAAAGCCGCCTAGTGCTGTGACCATTCTCCCTACTTCCCTATTCCCTTTCTTATGGACATTGTAAGCTGCCTTCTGTGATTCAATATATCTCTAATGCAGTCGCACAGCCACATTGGACCAACCCATTTTCACACAGTGAAGCCATGCACACAACCACCGTAAGTGAGAAACCATCCTCCTTTTGAGGTCTAAAGCTGGAACAGACCCCATGTCATGACCCCCCCAAATTCAACACAATAATGTGAGGCTGCCCCCACCTCCTGTGCTTATCCTGAAGGAGGGTGGGCAACTTGTCACAGGTTAAGCCCCTGCAACCTAGCCACCGAATGTTAGCCTTGGAGGAAGAAAAAGTTGCTGCCCATCCTGAGAACGAAGAGCCCAGTGAATAAAGGAGTGCCCTATTATCCACACACAAACTGACAGGGAATTCTTGGCTAGAACAACATGACAACAAAAACTGAGTCAGCATAAACTAACTTCCTAGCACCACCCCCTTTTACACACGGGAGAAGTAGGAATCCCGACCCCTCCACTACCTTTTAGTGTACCCTGTTAGTTCCCTGTCAAAGGCCGAATATAACGCTTGTAGAGCCCCGACCTCCAATGCTCTAGTCGATTGATCTCATTGCTTGATGACCCACTGGCAGCCGCACTAGTTGCCACTCTGATGCGGAAAGTATGAGGAGCTATTCTAGATGGATCTTAACCCATCTCAGCACCAACCGCGACAACATTTTTCTAAACTGAAACAAAGACAACGAGGTATGATCCTCATGAATAAGGAACTATTGAGGGCCAACGAGCCTGACCTTACAAAAAGCAGCTACATTATCTAATGGAGAACACTCAGCAAACTTGTGTCTTCAAAAAGACAGACATGCTCCTTTACCTTCCTGATCTGTATTGGAACAGGGAATGAACAAAAATAGCCACTCCTCTGAGGGCTTCAAGTGCTCTAATTTAATGCCTCCCAAACCCCCAGTTCTCGATGAGGACACTAATTCGCCCAACCTTAAAGCGCCTGCAAATGCGATGAGCATATGGAATCTAATTTTCCCACCAGTTCATGCAAGCATAGCGTAGCGGTGTGATGGGCTCTCTCTTGTCCTAGAACGCTCCCACCCTTTCAGGACCTGCTTAACCAGGAGGGAACCTGAGAAGTCAGTCAGACCTTGCTAAAGAAAGAGACAGTCGACTCTGCACAGCCATCCTAGACACCCCTGTTTGTTTCAAGCATGCCAACCCCTCAAGCACGTGTACCTGTGAGCCCCCCACAAAACCGTTTCCATACCTTCCAATGACTTTCATAGGCTTTTCATTTCTTAGGGGCCAAGGATGCTCAGACTAAGGGGAGTATGGCTTCCCAGACACCACCAGCTGCCAAAGAACTGATGGGCATGGTAACTGACGTCACTGCTCTAGGAGCTACCTTCCTAAACTGGTCCCACTTAAACCTAGACAGTGCTTCGGCTACCACATTGTGCACCCCCAGGAACGTACCTTGCAGTGAACCATATGTTGAGCTGACAACCAGTGAAGACGCAGATAATCGATTGATGACGTACACCACACTCATATTATCCGACTAGAAGACTACCGACCTATTTGCTAACCTTGTACTCCACAGCTCAATAGCCACAATGATAGGAAATAGTTCAAGCATAGCAAGGTTCCTTGTGAGGCCTGAGGCAACCCAATCTTTGGGCCATGGAGCGGTGCTCAAATTCCCATCCAGGTACGCCCTGTAACTCAGGCAGCCTCCTGCATCTGTGAATAGGTGTAAAGACTGATTCGAGATGGGATCAGTTCTCCACAAACAGACTCCATTAAAGTGAACTAGGAACTTCTCCCACATCCCCAAATCCTCTCTCATCTCAGGGGTCACTCTGAAGTGCTTGTTCCTCTTTTGGATACGGCAAGTGATGAATTAATCTAAGGGGAAAACAAAGAAAAGCTCCTCATAGTGTAGAAATCAAAGATATGCAGAAAATCTGATGACAGTGTAAATACTCACAAAAGTATTGCAATATTTGTGAGTGCAAATACAGCAAGCTGAACCTCTCAATCTACAGCTGACTGTGCAAGGAAAACTCTTTCAAGAGTGTGAACACAAGAGTATTGATAGATGATTGGGATCTTTGTAAATAAAATCAAGGAAACAGCACAATGGTGCAGATAAACTTCTTAATACCAAAAGAATAAGTATAAAGTATAAATGTGGTACTCACATGTGAGAAAGCACTGTCAGGTAGTGCAGTAAAGGCAGGCTGGGTATTGTAGTCACGAGCTGACTAGACTTGTTTGGTCTCCCAGGATGGTATGCTGTGGTTCCAATGTTTCTAATAGCAATGTAGAAACCATAGTAGTACAAGGCAAATACTACTATAATAAATTTAATTAAAAAATACAAAGTATAATAATGAAAACAGATTAAAATAGTAACGTGTTTCTCAACTTCAAGCTAAGGAAACAGCTTGTAGCTGAGAAACGCATTGCATATTTTAATCTGTTTTGTGAGTATTTACACTGTAATCAGATTTCTGCATATCTTTGATTTCTACACCAGGAGGCGCTCTTCTTTGTTTTCCCCCATATAATCTTTCCAAATGAGTCCAATCCGCCAGAAGAGGAGCTAACTTATGAACTTTTTGATTATTGTCATATTCAATGTTCATTATTGATATTTTCAGTGTATAATTTTGCACATATAGTGATATATTGTTATTTTATATGCTCACATTATTTTACTAGTTCAATTTATATTTTTTATATAAATAGTTTTACATTTATTTTATTCATATTCCTATGATAATTTATTCACAGTATTTATAATCAGCACCCTCTATTTTTCTTCTCTACTACCAAAGAGAAATGTACATGTCTGGAAACGGTTGTTCCCAAAAAGGGCCGGCCACCCAACCCATGACCGACTCCTTGGCAAGTTTGTCCCTATCTGCCTGTGGAAATTCGTAAGCTGACTTCAGGTTACGATGCACAATAGCCCCTACCACCTGATTCCTAACCGGAATTCTAAACCCCTAAAACCTGAACAGAGCAATTCTGCTGCTTCCACATCAGAGTAGCGTGCCAACCGTGGGCGTTGGTGCCCTTGACACCAGGACCCCCTCGGAGACTGGGCCTATCAAATTCTGGCTCCTTCTTCTTACTACACTCCATGCCCAGTTGGGGGCCACTGGAATATCTACAGATGTGATAAAAGGAAAAGTTCACTAACCTGTCACAATTGCTTGTCCTGAAACTTCCAACATTCCCTTCCGTGACGCTTTGTGTGCAGAAAGGAACGGGAAGGCCAAGGTCGAACCCCTGCAGGAGGGAAGGGGGAACGCTCTGACCCCAACTTCGACCACAGGTGGATATACTGCATACCAAAGTAGAGCAATGGGTTACCCACCATTTTCCTGCGAAAGGCCATGTCATACTCCCGACATGCCCCTTCTCTATACCTCCTATGGATGCGGTCAATTGTGTCTGTGTACTTAAATTATAGATTATGCCCTTGGGACGGCCATTTATCCAAATAGGATGACGTCAGCACCTGAAATACCTCTGCCATTCCTTATATGTCTCGGGTCTGTGTACCTTCTTGGGGCCCGTGCCATCTTCAGCTTTCTCCTTATTCTATAAGCCTCCACTTATAGCTCAAAAATGTTCACATAATGCCCCTCGTGAATCTTTTTCATTATCTTTTTGACTTTAAATGGGCATGCAGCGAGTGCACCAATCATGGATACATGTCTCCCTGCACTGCTACATTTCTTGACGCTAGACACAAAATATATATACAAGCCACAGCGCTGAGAGTGAACACACAAGGCAGCTGTATATGAACAAGGAATCCCTTCCTCCTTATTAAACAGAAATTTTAGGGGAGATGATTACACTGACTGCAGTAAAAACTGCAGGCAAGTAATTGTATACAGTTGCTCTGTCACAGGGACAGCTGAATGCGTGTAGTAACCAGGCTAGTACGCAAACTTCAATTGAAGGTGGTAAAATATGTAAACATATAATTTAACATTTAATAAATAAAATTAATGCAACAAATTCAAACACAGTATTAAAAACAGATGCATCATAGATAAAAATATTACAGTATTTACATATATGGTCTAACAATTCATGACATAAAAGTGGATAGCAGCAAGCAAATGAAATACAGCTCAAAATGAATGCATAAACAGGTAAGCTGAAAGTCTTTTTTGACAAGCAAAATTGTCTTGATGTAAGCAAAAGTCTTTTAGTAGCGAAAGAAGCGTGTGTTTTTCAAGCAGAGTGGTGTCTTGGTTAGTTGTTATTATTGCTTGGCTAGTTTAGCTGCAGAGCTGCAAAAAGCTGTAGAGTGTGGACGAAAAGAGGATAAAGGAATCCTTTAAAACAGAGGTAAAGTTCAAATGGCAAGGTGTACACTTATACTTACACCAGTTGCCAATAGTTGATCTCCAGGGCTTTCTCTCCGGATACTGTTAGTCTCTCAGGCACCTCCTAGACTCTCAGGAAGGGATTGCAATGAATCCAATGAGTTCAAAGAACTCACATGCCCGTCAGACTTGCAGGACTATGGAAGCCCAAAGAGGTCACAATAAAGAGCCACCTTCAATTGAAGTTTGCGTACTACCCTGGTTACTACACACATTCAGCTGTCCCTGTGACAGCGCAGCTCTATACAATTACTTGCCTGTAGTTTTTACTGCAGTCAGTGTAATCACCTTTCTTGATGCTACCTGCCCTGGCATGATACTACCAGCCCCATCTGCATGAGTAGCTATGGTGTCGGCGGACACTGCTACGCTTCCAGTATTAGTTTGCTCCTGTGTGGCAACTAGTTTTTTGAGCATCTAAACATACGCTGCTGCCCCTTGCCCACCAACCCTTGCTCCCTGTCACTCTCTGAGTCTGAGCTGCAAGATGATGAGCTCCTATCAGCATATATGTTGGTGCTAATCATGTACTCACCGCTCCATGCTGCCTGCATAGCTGATCTAGACGTGGAGGGCTCTGCTCCCGCAGAAGCTGCAGTTTCAGTAGTTTGCTGCGTGACGCCACCCATCTGCGTGCCCTGCAAGACCATTGAAGTTCCTGCAATAGTTCCAGCTGCTCCCTGTGAAATGCAGACAAATGGGGAATGCTCTGGGAAGAAGATAGTGGTCCACTGGCTAAACCCTGCACCAGACTGTTACTCATAGCCAAAGAAGCAGCTACCACTTGATTCATACTATAGTTCTCAGCACTCACACTAGTCCCAGGAAGCCCCCATGATCCACATTGCACATTACCATGTGACACACCACTCTAGTCAGCATTACCAGCACTCCCTGCCATCATCTCATTCACATTCATGCTGATATCAGACCTGTCTTGTCTCTCTAATACCCCACTTTTCTCCTCCCCTCTGCATGCCTGCATCTTGCACGCAAGTCACACCCTGAGGCCCAGCAGTTCTCAAGTCACCCTCGTGTCTCATTCCCACCAGAAGCTCCAGCAGTTGTCCTCTATTTTACAGGACCTTTCCCTTTACCTGCACAGTCCCCCCTTGCCACCCCTCCCCCTGGAGCTCTACCCTCTTCCCCTGGAGCCTCCCCAACTTACTATGGGCTCCATGAGGGGAATTGGCCCTGATCCTTGAAATGCACCGCCTATGGTCGTGGCCGTGCTCCTCCCAGCTTGACGTAGAGGCTGAGGTTGCGCACACCGCATCACGTGTGGGGCGTGGTCTACTTCTGGAACAGAAACTTCCACCGCACCATGCCACGCAAGGCCAACTCACCTCAGTCCCAGCACCATCCTGCCCAGCCACAGTCGCTCCCGGAGCCATAAGGGCATCCAGGGACTGGGCTAGGGCTACAACAGCAGCCAGGGCAGTCGGAGGGAGGGCTGGTAGCAGTTGCGCAGCACTGGGTTACAACTGGTAGGCTTGGGGCCTGTGAAGCACTCAGTGAGTGTATAACATTATAGGCCTGGCTGGATAGTAAAGTGACAGTTGGGAATGCGCCATGATTGGGCATATAAAGGGGGATGTGTGACACACAGAAGGGCCTGCCAATGGAACCACCCCCACCTTCAGCAAGGGGAGTAGCCATTTGTGAGGGAGGGACACTAGTAGAAGGGGCTGAACCCTTCCTAACAGCACACCTTGTCACCGGTAACATGCCCCACAGGGAGGTGGGTGGTTAACCTCATCCAAGTCTGAATTTCAACACTTTCCCTTGCAGGACCTCTGCGCCTCGCTGACCCCTCTGCCTCCTCTCTGTAACGCCCAGGGAGGCACCGAGGTTTGCCTGGCATGATGCATGCTGCACTACAACGGCAAGAAAATCAAGAAAAAAATCCCTTGGAGTCTGGACGCAGGGAAAGCAGATGGAACCACTGGAACAGGACCCTATAAAGGTAAGCAAAAACATCCGCCGCAAAACTTGCAACAATATAACCAAAACACATAGAACACTTCTCAGACTTATCCCTTAATTTTGTTACAGGCCCACTAAAGGACCCTTCACTGTCATTTCTACAGTAAAAAAAAAGAAAAGAAAAAAGACTTGAAAATTCTATGGCAAAAACTTAATTTTAATTCTGTTAATACCAGAATTTATGGTATTAAGTACTGTTAAATATGCGAATTCCCAAATGTTAACCCTTTAACTGCTGAGCCATCTTCCCTTTGTTTTGAAGCTTTTAGATGCTTCTCACATCTAAGACCTAGTGAAGGCCATTTTCAGTGAGAAACCCACACATATTAAATATCTTTCCTTTTTCAGGAGAACATCAGATTCAAAAATATACTCTTATTTTATGAAATATCATGTATATATCATGACATGAGAAACCTACAGTAAAGTGTGATATAATGCATTTGCATTTTTAATTACAACTTTAACCACTTTCCACTGTTAGGACATTCCATGCTGTCCTAACTGCACTGGGCTTTAGAGCCATTAGAACGGCAAGGAGCATCCTAGCCATTTGGCTGTTATGAAGATATAGTGGTTTGGTAAATGGGATTGCGGGCTGGAGGGCGGGCCTAGCATCATAGGCACTCCCCCCAGATCTGATCCCATCATTGAAATCACAGGATCTTTCATACTTATTTGACAATAAAGTCCAGTCCGGAAGGGGTTAATAAACATCATAAACAACAGTGTGTTTGTTTTTTCCTAAATTCTTTAGTAAAAGAAGGGGTTATCCTTATATAATTAAGGGCCTTTCGGAAGCCACCAATCAGCAAGCGCTATCCATGGAGCTGAACAAAAACAAAAAAGGCCATGCTTAAATTTGCATGCTCTATCTGAATCGTGAAAGAAAAAATGTGGGTTTCATATCCCTTTAAAGACAGTATAATTAATATTATAGGTCTACATAATTGCATGCCGGTTATGTAAAATATAAATATTTATTGATGTTGACTACTATAACATAAATATATTTTAACATATATATCCATGTTATCACTAATAAGCACAACAAGCTTACATAAATACATTTTAATGTATATGCACTACTTAAACCATTATACAAAAAACATACATATCTGTTTAACCCCTTAACGACCAGTCCGTACCTTGTACAATGCTGGATCGTTGTGCCCTTAAGGACCAGCAATGTACCCTGTATGTTGCTGCAGTCATGGGCTTCTCTCCTTCTGGGATCTCGCTCAAAACAGCGAGATCAGGCTATTTCTGCATGCCCCACGAGTGGGGCACTGCAGAAACAGATTTGCAGAGTTACCGATGCAGAGAGGGCCAGGGTGGTGCTGATCGTTGGTGAGTGAGAGGGTAAGGAGGGAGGCGGGTGGGTGGCCCATTGCTGGAGGAGGGCGGGAGTGTGGGTGAGAACACTCTGCCACGCCACAGGGAAATAAAAAAAAAAACATCAAAAACTGCGTCATTGAGGAGGAAGAAGGGAGTAGGGGCAATGAAGGGGATCTAATGTGGGAATCTGTTAACATAAAAGGGATCTGGGAGGGGGGGTAGTGTATTAAGTGGGGGGCAGCTGCACTACAGAAAAAATGGGACTTTTTTGTGTGCTAATTTTGCAGCAAACTGGGTACTGGCAGACAGATTGCCAGTACCTAAGATGGTGGCAAATAGGTAGAGGGGGGAAGGTTAGAGAGCTTTTTTGGGGGAGATCAGGGAGGTTGGGGGGTAAGGGGGAACCTACACTGCAAGCAAATATATATATATTTTAAATTATTAAAAAAAAATCTTTTATTTTCATACTGGCAGACTTTCTGCCAGTACTTAAAGGGACACTGAACCAAAATGTTTTCTTTCGTGATTCAGATAGAGCATGACATTTTAAGCAACTTTCTAATTTACTCCTATTAACACATTTTCTTCATTCACTTGGTATCTTTATTTGAAATGCAAGAATGTAAGTTTAGATGCCGTCCATTTTTTGGTGATCAACCTGGGTTGTTCATGCTGATTGGTGGATGAATTCATCACCAATGCAAAAGTGCCTGTCCAGAGAGCTGAACTAATAAAAAGTTTTAGATGCCTTCTTTTTCAAATAAAGATAGCAAGAGAACGAAGAAAAAGTGATAATAGGAATAAATTAGAAAGTCGCTTAAAAATTGCAATGCTCTACAGGGCCGGCTTGGGCAAGCCGGGATACCGTGAAAAATCCAGGTGGGCCGCGGCCACCCGGCAGCCCAGCTGGGCTAGCTCAGCCTCAGGCTGGCTGTATATGATGCTGCATTGCAACGCTAATATTATATATTGCGATAATTGCGGCCGGTATTCTAATAATTACTCTTAGGCTAAGAGGCACGCTACTCTAATGCTACTAGTACTACCCTACTAGACTGTCTGTGACAGAGTAGTGTCTAATAACCCCCTCGGCCAGGGCCGGACTGGGAAATCAGACCAACCCTGGAAATTTATATGGCCTAGCCCAGCCCCG